>NC_046657.1:125359310-125370594 GCF_010883055.1 Belonocnema kinseyi | reverse complement strand
ATTTTAATTTTTAAATAACCTTAAAAAATTATATCAAGAACAAAGTTATTGTCCTTGGTAAGTCAACAGATGTTTATCTACGAGGAACATAAACATGTATATGTATGAATAAATGTGTGCTTATACCCGTTTAAATTTCTATTAACCATAACTCATTGCAGTTTTCGTGGTTATAGCGTTTTATAGCTAAAAAAAACTATCCCGGATGTTTTTGGGGTCGCCGATTACGAATCCAAAGTCGCATTAAAAATTAATAGCCAATGTAGGTGCGTAGTTACCCCTCATCTCTAATTCATGATCAGCGTTTTTTAAAAATTCCCAAAGTTGTGTTTAAAGAAGCTATTTTCAGTAACGTCGATAAATTTACTTTATTTTCTGCCCCCTAGCACCCCCTGGGAGCACTAAATTGCAAATCTGGCCTCGGATTCTTGATCAGCGACCTCGAAAACTCCTGGATTAGTATTGTCAGTGATTATAAACTCTCTCTAAGTTGTAGAAGTAAATTTTAATCTTGTTTAATTAATTTTACAATGAGTTTTGGCTTTTTATTTGTTTTTTTACGCATAGCTCAAAAAAATTATAAGGGAGGGGGGTATTTTTAACTTCAGGTTCGGATTCAGCGTAGAAAAATACGTAAGGCCTGTGTTATAAGAAGCAGATAAAGAATGTTTTTTGTTCTTTACAACTTTAAATTATAAGTGAAAATAAGAAATAGCGTACTCAGCAGAATGGAGATTGTGAAGTCCAGCGATTCAACTTTTGAATGATAAATATAATTTTCTCCATATTCTGACTTGTGTGGTGCAGTGCATGTGCAGAGGGCGTAACGTTCTATTGTTCGCGCGCAAAGTCTCATGTAGCGAGCGTTAAGTTTCATGCCGGCCCGGTGGCGGCAGGGTTTTCTTCAAACTTAATTTTTTATTTCGACCCACCCTGATCCTTATCCCTAGGTTCGTAGAATGAAACTGAGGTTGGTCGAATTTTTTTCCCCCATAAAGCAAAACCATGGAAGATTTTTTATTAAAATGTGGAAGTCGGAAATCATTTTTAATTTTTTACAGGTAACATTCCCCAGTAGGAAAAGTCGTTTCATTTTTCTAAGGTATGTTTAACGTTCTTTTTAAACATTTGAGGAAGGAAATCAACACGTTAAATATCCCTTAAAACAAATTCAACTAATCGTTAAGCATGGATTCTAATCCCCTGTATAAAATATTTAACCAAATTAGTCGAAATTTGAGTTTTCAACGACCCCAAAAAACACCAAGTAGCCATTTTCAACTAAAACAATAGATTTTCTAGATTTTAGTCAAAATTTGAGGTCGCCTGTGTTACATTACTTCAGTATCATATCTTAACAAAGGCCAAAAGGTGAACGAAAATTCCACTTTCTGAATTCTACACCCTACGAGCAACAATTTTACATACAGAAAATTTTCCAAATTTTTGATCCCAGTGGGCGAATTTCTTTTAAATTATCTGAAAATATAATTTCCGAATCCAAGAACAAAACAGAAAATATTTATCAATTTAAAATTTTTTTTGTGTTTGAAAGCTAACCCACAAATTGTTATCCCATGTCCAAATGATTGTAATTAAATAGTATTGTGCAATTCAACAATTGCAATTCTTTTTAAATGCCTAAACTATCAAACTCTTTGTTTTTTTCAATGCGGAGAGTTCAATCCTTAAAATAAGTATTTTAAAACATTGAAGATTGTATATAAGTTTGTTATTCTTAAATTATTTTACTTTCTGTTATTTGAAACTTATCTCTGCTCAAGCTAAAATTTAGTTCATGTTTGTCAGATAAATCCTCCTATGTATATTCGAGTACATATTTAAAACTATTTTTTAAAATATTCATTAGTGGCGCCGTGAACTAATTTATCGGTACACCAGTATCATCAATAATAGAAAATGAAGATAATCATCGGTACTCTATTCGTCACTTTGGCCGTTTTCTTCAATTCGATTGGTAAATATATAATAATATAAAGTAATTTAATTAACAGTAAATGTATTAAAGATACTCGATTGTAGCCCAGCTGAAACTGGTCACGTAAAAATATATGTGGCAATTTTATTTCCGAAACATATCGACGTTTATTTCGGTCAGATTTGTCTTCAAACTTAAGAATCGCACGACCTGGAAGGAAAGAGGAGTTTTTTTTCCGTTCGCTTAATAGAAAACAATTTAGAAACATTTAAACTGTAATCTAGGAATTCTGCATGTTTTAGTTCAAATCTTGCTTTTATTCTCTTCTCAGCGTTAAACTTTTTATTTTTCTTAGTTCAAAAGGTGAAGATTGCCTTTTTTAGAGCATTCAATGAATATTTCTCTTTACTGGAGATATCAAGATTTCCTTTTAGCTTCCGAAAATCATAATACAATCATTCACTGAATAAACATCTTTTAATTCTTCCAACTTTTGCGGAATCTCTTTTTTTTTAGCAAATTGCATGCCCTCAAAGTGTTATAGAAAGTAAAATCAAACGAGACTTTATTATTAAGGAATCTCATTAATGGAGTAAGAATTTTCACTAGTAAATAATTCCACTCATTAAAATTACAGTAATCACGAATGAATCGAAATAATAATGGACAGACTGAAATTGGAAAAAAATGTCATACTGAAAAGATTCTGCTTTAATTTTTTGTTCTATGATGTGCAGTTTCAGGAAACTCTGAAGCGACGGCGAACGTATTTCGAGAAAAACAGCTTTTTCAAAATAAAAATTCCTTCTTTTTTCTGAAAGACATTTCTTGCACAAGAAAATTCTCTACTAATTTTCTGATTAATAATGTTGTAGTGACCTTAATATTAGACCGGTTTTTATAAAACTTCACTTAAAGTTACTTTAAACTCCATATATCATGACTAACGTTTCATGATTGAAAAATTTTAACTCTGAATTATGGCAGTTTTCCCTGTATATTAGCCCGAAGTTACTGTAATCCAGGCAACCTTGAATTTTGACCAAAATTTAAAAAGTCTACAGATTTAGCTAAAAATTGCTTCTCAGCAGTTTTGGTGTCGCTGTTCACAGATCTAAATCCAAAATTGACAAGAAAAAAATTTCGGACCAAATATTGCAACGGAAATTTCAGATTTCGAGGAATTTGCCAAAATATTCTACTTTAGGGGTTTTAGGATCTCTGATTGCCGAGTACCTGAATTTCTTTTAAGAGATATTAAAAGTTATTTCCTACTTCATTGGTTTAATGAAAAAATCTTCCGTGGTTTTACTTCTTAGGAAATTTTAATTAATGTCGACCACTATGACGGACCGCTTCCAGGTACCCAGGAAGAAGGCTTGCATTGCATGTTTTTAAATTTCCTATTCAATAGTGACGCGACAATTATTGAATCTTTTTCGATACTGTTTTTGTCATTAGGTTTTCAATCTTCAAATTGTAATAAGGTTAGAAGCATTTTAAGACACAGTATTGATATAGTCCCCATATTGACAACGACTGGAAACTAATTTGCTCGGAATGATTTCCCGGTCGTGTTTACTAAACATAAAGTCGACCTTGAAAAACCTCCCGGGCTAAATCACTTTCAAGTGACCATTCAACGACCTTGCCACTTTCTCCCGGAGTTGTAAATGCTTGCAGGGAAGAAAGAGAGTAATAACGGCACACCTTGCGCAGCTGTAATGGAAGGTTTCCTCATGACGCGCCAGGCATGATTCATTCAGCGTCATCACTCGCTTTCTCTCTCTCCCTCTCTCTCTCTTCTCTATCTCTCTTCTCTATCTCTCTTCCCTCCACGTGGAAAAACAACCAGCGGGCAATCAAACGTAAATTATACAAATTACCGCATTCCCCTTTAATTGTATATATATATATATATATATTTGTATCTCGTAAATTTTCTTTTACTTTGCCTTGTGATATTTTATTTTAATTTTATCTTATGTACTCTTATTTTTTACCTTCCGATATTTTATTTTAGAGTTTTCTCTTATGTTATGTATTTTAGTTTTCCATTTTGTGATTATTTTTGATCTGCTTATTTCATTTTGTTTTTCATTAATTACTTTTGATTTTTATCTGTATTTTAATTTTAAACTTTATATCTATTATTTGGAATTTTCGCACTACGCGCCATATTTTCGTTGGTTTAACGTTGAGCTGCGCTCTTAATCTCGCGTAGAGTAGGGATGGACGGGGCAGCCACTGCGCCCCTTCATCAGCGACGCCAGTGGCCGAGAAGACCGCGCCAATCGCCGACCGGTCCGCCTCTCGGCCGACAAACATGAAAGCGGGTACGTTCAAGGGAAGGCACGCACTTCTATTCGGGCTTCCGGTCGGGTAACATCAGTCCCCTGGTCGCTTTCGCTACTTGTACCATTTTTCGAGAATTAAGTGCTTTCGAACTCGAACATAATTACAGCCTCTCTCTCGCTCTCTCTCCCTCCCTCTCTCCCTCTCTCTCAAAGCTTTCCCGCAGCTCCGGTTGCCTTCTGCTAAACTTACTTCGATCACCGGTAAACCTTTCTTGCGGGTCCGATTGTCCTTGCTCGCCTTTCTCTCCCTCTCTCTCCTCTGACCCTCCTCGAGGCGTATGTCTGGGAAATCAAGTTCCTCGTCCCGTCCGTTAAGCCCACCCGAATGCGCCGTCGCTTGGCCGCCCTACGTGATGCCCTTCAGGCTGGCCTTACAGAAGACTATCGCCCTCCTACCTTCTCTTCCTTATCCTCCTCCTCCTTCAAATTAAAAGCGATAGTCCGCTCCATCACTCCTCTACGTGGCACCTATCATGTTTTTCCATACCGGCCCTCGATCTCTTCGTACGCTGACTCTTGCCACCTGGACATGCGTTACGAGGCACCGGACATTCCTCAGACGAGGACCGCTTCTCCCTGCAAGCGACTCCTCTTAGAGGAAAGTGATGACGACGTCATCATTCTCGACAAGGAAGATCTTCTGCGCTCGCCCACAACTCCTACAGCAAAACGTCCTTGCGGAGAGCCTAGACGTGACCTACAATCGTAGGTCCAATTCTTCCTAAACTGACGACAGGAATTTCTCCTTAAAAAAAGAAAAAAAGGTCATCAGACCTCAGTGGCCAGCGGCCCCCATGTCCAGCACGTGTCGAGGGCCCTTCACCAACAACACAACAGCGCTAAGAGTGTCAGGACGGCCACCAACGAGCTGACGGCATCCGTCTCAGTCCATGGTTCGACTGGACAAATTCCTCGAGATCAACAACCGAAGCCTGCCCATCCGTGCACCGCATCCAATTTCAGCCAGCAGCCGAAGTCGTCGCCAACAGCCTCTGCCCAGGAGGGTTAGACGGCTCGCCACTCAACAACAGGGAAGTCGTGGCCAATAGCCTCTGCCCAGGTGGGTTCGACGACTTGACATCCAACAGCAGAGCAGTCGTGGTGAAGTAGCCTCTGCCCTGGAGGGTACGACTAGCTCGTCACGCTCGGGAAGATCTTCAGCACCAGCCGAGTCACGTACTCTAGGTCAACCACGATCACACATCACTACCCCCCCCCCCCCCCCCCCCCCCCCCCCCCCCAACTGTAGATCAAGTCGAGTCAACCAACACACCCGACTTGTATCAGTATTAGTCAATTCACTTTGTCAAAACAGATTTTTTAATTTTTTAATTTATTTCAGGTTCGGTTTAAGAGCTTCGAACGTAATCCATAAATCAAACAGAAGATATTTACCGATTTAAACTTTTTTTGCGTCGAATGCTAAGCCATAAATTTTTATCCCAATTTCAAATTAATCGAATTAATTATAACCTTTTGTTTTTCATTTTCAAATAAAAAATAGTTTGATTTAACATTAAGGTACATACTTCAAAAACTCTGGACCTTCTAAATTAAATTTTTAATACTGATAAGGTTAGATTAACAAGAATAATTTTTTTGTATTACAAACTTATCTATAATCACGCTGAAATTTAGATGATGTTTGCCAGATAAATTTTCGTATTTACACTCGAGTATATATTTGAAATTATTTTCTTGAATATTTATTAGTGACGCTGTTAATGAATTGATCGGTATACCAGTATCAGCTAATAGTAAAATGAAGATAATCGTCGGTACTCTATTCATCACTTTGGCAGTTTTCCTTAATTCTATTGATAAATATGTAATAATTTATCAAAATTTACAACATTTTCTTTAAAGGATAGATTGTAGCCCAGCTGAAAACGGTCACGGAAAAACATACGTGGCAATCAACATAGAAATCGGTATAGGGTAAACTTTATACGTAGCATTTGTGCACGTTCAATTCTTAACCAGCACAGATGATATTTATTTTTATAAACCTCGCAGACCAAAAATAATTATTAAAGTCTTTGCTAATTACCCTAACCAATTTTTAACCTTCTAGAAAGTTTCATGCTCTCGAAAGTAGCCTGAAAAATTGAAAAAGACTTCAGAAATTAACGTAGCCTCCGCATGCTCAAAAAAGAATTAAGGATAGTTCCCAGTCACTTGAAAAGCGGCATAAAGGAACCATTCCCATTTTCATCAGATTCATATGAGAGTGTTCAAACAGGTCTTTCTCTTTCTAACTCAGGTCGCTGTTCTTCTTGAATCTGCTCTATCTCTTCATGAACCGTCCTCTTGTAGACACTACTCCTTCGGTGAGCTTTAATTGCCTCAAAGGTACATTCCTTAAATTTTGCATTCAAAGCTGCATTCATAAACCTGGCGTTTATAATTTTTAGTTCAGCCTCTCCACGTGCCATTATTATTTCTTTTTCCTTTAACCACCTTTCTTTTACTCTTAATATACTGACCTTACTATCCACATCTTCAGAATTATTCAAACCTCGAGGTACTCCTAGTCCTCTTTTTATCGTGAAGGTTCTAATACATTCGGGAAAATCGCACCGGAATGTTGATTCACGGTCATTGGCACCAGTTACGGATGTAGCTTAGTCAATGGGCCAATCTTTGTTCATCCGAGGCTTGTTTGTCTGTTCTGGGCCAATAACTTCACAGGTGAAGAAGCTGGCAACCCCATACTCCCGTTTCACCTTAAGTTCGTAATCGTTTTACGGAAAACAGAGCACCTACTTCCTGGTGATGTATGGGAGAGGAAGTTTGGTCTCCTTTTTTTTTTGTTCAGCTAAAGTGGGGTCGCTACGTATTAAACGAGTACACTCAAGAGATTCATAGTTACTCCCGCCGCTTGTGTACAAACTGAATACAACGAAGTTCACCAAATCTCCTCATTTCAAAACCCCTAAAATCTAAAAAAAAAATTAGGTTTATAATTGTATTTGTCTCTAGGTTGCCATCGTGGTCTATTTACTGTATACATTTTGAAAGACTACTAGGATTGGATAGCAAAACATGCTAAATAGCAGCCTGGTAACATCTAGCAGGTATTCTCACATGGTGGCAGTTTCGAAATTCACGTTTTAAAGATCAAAAATTATTTTATGTTTTAACCATTAAATACCCGCTAAAGCATTTCCAAAAAACTTTCGGTCCTACTTAAAATGTAAGCATACCCCAGAAAAAAATCTTACAGGAATTAAAATTGTCAACTAGCGTGGCGTAAAAATGCTAAGAATGAATTGAGCCCAAGTGAAAATATTTTTGAGTTATCAGCTGAAGAAAATCTTATATTTCTTTGGTTTGAATTGAAGAAATATGCTATTCTGTCACTTTCATACGAAAAGGATTTTGTGTTATTTAAAGCGTTCCAATATTTCAAAAAAATACATAATTTTGAAATAAAAAAAATGTTTTTTGCACTTTTTCAAAATATCATAAAGTATACAAAGATTTATTGTAATTTATAATTATTTATTGCTGTTTACTAATGGAAAAATTTACGTACGAAATGTTTTTTAGCATTTTGAAACCAATAGAAAAACTGTTAAAAATTCCTAAGAAAGAGAATTTTCGAATCCAAATTATTTGAGTAATTTGAACATTCTTAAAAATGAACGTTTTGTGAACAAAATTCTAATAGGAAACAGGTTTATTTCCTTATTTTCTACAATTCTACCTTTTTTTAAATTGAATGTTCAAATTTGACAATTTTCTACCTTTTAAATCCGCGGACAATACTTTTAAACGTGTTCGATCATCGAGCTGGCTTTTTGCACCCGGTGTCTCAATTTCAGGCAACTTTTATTTATTTTTTGAGTGAAAAATTTTTATTTGCTGAAAATTCATCTTTTTGGTTTTGAAATTCTTCTTGTTGTATAAATGTAATTCTTTTTGGACTGAAATTTAAACTATGACACTTTTTGGTTAGGAATTTGTCTCATCAGGTTGAATATTTAACTTTTATGATAAAAGTTTAATTATTTTGTTAAAAATCCAAGTATTTTGTCAAAAAATCATCTATTGTAGCAGAAAAAAACATTTCTTAGTTTGAAATAATTAATAAATTTGAAAATGTTAAATTTCTTTCTTAAATATTATTTTATTCTGTTTATAAAATATTCCATGTTAAAAGTATCACAAGGTTAAAATTTTGGTATTTAAATATTAATGATTTGAAATGAAAAATTAGTCAAGGAAAAATCAGGGAACTTTAAAAATATTCTCGGTTTCGCATTTTTGCACAAGAGGCGCTACGAGTAATTCAAAAATTTTTGACCTCCTAGAAAATTTCCCGCAGTCAAAGCTTCCCTTAGAAACATAAGGTTTCAGAAATTAATTCAGTTTCTACATTCTTAGAAAATAACGTACACCTCATAAATATTGACCAATTTGGATAAAAAATTTTTAATAAAAAGCCAATAAGATTTGTGAGAGAGTTGTCGAGTCTGATTTTTCAATTCGATGTTACATTTTTTGTATAAATAAACAAATATGACGAAAAAATGGCCATTTTTTCTATTTGACGTTCTCGGTACTCGCCAGAAAAAGGTAATTGTTGAAATCGCCTAAGTTGCACAAAGTAACATTAGCTCAAGATGTTCAAATATCAGAAAATAAACAAACAATTTTTTATAAACAAATTATTTGTTGAAAAAATGTTTTCTACGATTTTCCATAATGATACTTTTTTCAAGTTATATTGCAAGAAATTTGAATGGAAACAATATTATTTTAAAACTTGTTCTCTTAAGATTATAATTGTTTATATTAAAAACAAATCTATTGAACAAATACAGCCATCAGGATTTTTTTGACAGAAAAATTTGTTTTTTATTTGATGTCAATTTTTTTAGAATAGGAACTTTATACTAATTTTAACGAAATTCACAATTTGTTGAATAATTTTATGATTTTTTAAAAAATAAATTTGATAAACAAATGCATTACTCGGGAATTTTTCGGCAGAAAAATTGGGGTTTTTCAATGCCAGTCTTTTCAGTTGGGAACTTCATGACGATTTCTGCAATATTCATAATAAGTTGATCAATTTTTTGGTTTATTTAAACTAACTTGATGAACAAATGCATTAATCAGGAATTTGTCTACATAAAAATTAGTTTTTCTCTATTTTAACTTTTTAAATTAGAAACTTGATGATAACTTAGAAAAATTCATAATTTCGTGATCAATTTGATGATTTTTTCAAACAAATTAAATGAACGAAGTCATTAATCATGCATTTGTCTACATAAAAATTTGTTTTTTCTCCATTTCAACTTTTTTAATGAGAAACTTCATGATAACATGGAAAAATCCACAATTTTGTGATCAATTTAATAATTTTTTTAAACAAATTTAATGAACAAATTCATTAATCAGGCATTTGTCTACATAAAAATTCATATTTTTTTTCTATTTCAACCTCTTTAATTAGGAACTTCATGATAACTTCACCATATTTCATAATTTTTTGTTCAATTTTATGATTTTTTCAAACAAATTTATTAAACAAATGCATTATTCGGGCATCTGTCGACGGAAAAATTCCTTTTTTTCGATGACAGTCTTTATAATTGGGAACTTCATGAAGATTTCAGCAAAATTCATAATTGTTTGATAAAACATATATGAGAATCTAGCACATGAAAATTTATCAGACAGGCTACTAATACAGATCTTGGGTGCAAAATGTTGATTTCCACTGATCCAAAAATAGTATCTCATTGAAAAAAGTAAAAGAAAATGTTATTCAACTCGATCCTGAAGCTGCACCCTTATTAATAGAATGAAAGTAATGAGAAACTTGAACTGAAAGGACTGAGATTTGAAACAAAAACTTTTTCGTCGACTCACACCTGATAATGCGTATGTTTATTAAATCTGTTTGAAACATCATAGAATTTATCAATTTGGTATGATTGGTAATGACATTTTAATTAAGTTCCCAATTAAAAAGACTGACATAAAGAAAAAAACTAATTTTTTATCGACAGATGCCTGAATAACGCATTTGTTAATTAAATTTGTTTTTAAAAAAAGAAAATTTATCAAACAATTATGAATTTTGCTGAAATCATCACGAAGTTCTCAACTAAAATGACTGACATCGAAAAAAACGAATTTTCCGTTCACAGATGCCCAAATAATGCATTTGTTCATTAAGTTTGTTTGAGAAAATCATAAGATTAATCAACAAATTATGAATTTTGCTAAAATTATTATAAAGTTCCTAATTAAAAAAATTGACATAGAATAAAACGAATTTTTCTATCAAAAACTGCCTGATTATACATTTGTTCATTAAATTTGTTAACAATATAAGCAATTATAATCTTAACAGAACATTTTTTCAATATAATATTTTTTGCATCCAAATTTCTTGCCTAAAAAACGTATAATTATGGAAAATCGTAGAAAACATTTTTTGAACAAACAATTTGTTTACAATTTTTTGTTAATTGTGTAATATTAGAACATCTTTAACTAATGTTACTGTATGGAAATTAGGCGATTTCAAACATTTTCCTAATACTCATGAGCACTGAGAACGACAAATAGAAAAATGGTCATTTTTTCGTCATATTTGTTTATTTAAAAAAAACTGAAAACCTAATTCAAAAATGAGGCTCGAAAACTCTCTTAGAAATGTTATCGGCTTTTTTTGCACAAATCGGTGAATATTTGTGGGCTGTACGTTATTTTGAACCAAAAAAGTCATTTTTTTCCTACTGTGCCCCAGTTAACATTCATTGCTCTATAATAAATTAATAAGCCATGGAATTCAACCATTGTTTAAAAAATTTAGAATCAAAAATGATTTGACTAGTGGGAGGGGTCAGGATATGGTCACTCACATACGAGGGTGGATTGATAAGTTTCCGGCCTGACCAAGAAAAACAACGTTTTTAAGAATTTTTTTTTTTATTTCTCAACATAATCTCCTCCAAGGCTAATA
>NC_046657.1:125327331-125359210 GCF_010883055.1 Belonocnema kinseyi | reverse complement strand
CTACAAGCTATCTAAGGATGGTACTATAGAACGCCACCTCAAGGTAGGCCTAGTGGCGCCATATCTTTGTCAGGCCGGAAACTTATCAATCCACCCTCGTATGCAGATAACATAGTACTACTATCAAAGAGCAAGGGGGCTTTAAATGAGATGATGAAAAGGTTGAAAAGATACGTGGACAAAAATAGGTTAGAGTTAAATGTGAAAAATTCGAAGGTTATGGTGTTCAGGAAAGAAGGTCCGAGAGATAAATGAGGGCAGTTGCAGGAGGTGAAAGAGTTTGTGTACCTAGGCTTCCTGTTTCTAAATAATGGTAGGTGGATGATCATATAAAGAGAGGGTGAAAAGGGCAAATGTGGTGATGAGGTAGGCGTGGAGGCTACGCAAGAGGTTATTCACAGATGATTTTGTAATGAGGATGAAATTGTTTAATTTGCTAGTGATGAGGGTGTCATTTTACAAAGTGGAGATAGGAACGAGTTTAGGGATTATAACAGGGAATCGAGGGTGTAAATATGAGGTGAAATTTTTGTAAGAGGGGGGAAATAAGCTGGCTAGGTAGTGTTTGTGGGAGAAGGAGAACAGACGCAGTGGTGCAAAGGTGGAGGTGATAAAGGCAAGGTATTTCAGAAAGAATAAATTGCAGATAGTTCAAGTGAGAAGGATGCACAAGGAAAGAAGGAAGATATATGAGTTGGTTCAAAAGAAGGGCATGGGGAAAGAGAAGGCAGAAGGAGAGGAGAGAATAAGAGAGTCAAGATATAACGGGAACGATGTGTGCATTATGCCAAGGGATAGAGCACAATATTTGTGTGAGAAAGGAGAGCAAGGAAGTCAGGAACTTATAGCGAGAATAAGGTGCGGTTGCATGGAGTATTATTATAGGTTGTGGCTTTCTAGAGAGAAGAGAATGTGTGAATTGTGCAGGAAAGGGGATGCAGAAGTTGAGCATTGGTTGGAGGAATGTGAAGAAGTGGAAAGGAGTGGGATAAGCATGGACGTAATGTTGCATGAAAGGTGAAACAAAAGGGCAGTAGCATGGATGAAGGGGGTGTTCGGTAAGATGGAGAAGAAGAGAAGGAAGGAGGAAGAGGAATGGAGAAGGAAGGATTATAAATAGGGGAGGAATTAGGTGTAACGAAACTATGAATATTGTGAATAGTAGTTCAGTATCAGGTGTTAGCCGCGGCGACAGAGGCTGGCAATGCGATGCATAGCGAGGAAAGAAAGACATGCGTGCGAGGCGAGGCGCAGCGAGGAAGGTTAGATTATAGTGGCGAACGGATTAGTTATAAGGTGTGGATGGATGTCAATTTGTTATAGTTAGCTGTAAAAAAATTCTCTAAATAAAATTGGAATTGTAAACAAGTCAATTTTTTAGGTTAGCAGGCTGAAGAATAAACGTTTATCTATAAATCTTAAATAAAAACATTTAAATTTGAAACGTTTTTACCTTAAAAAGTTTAAACGTTAAAAATTGAAGCTTCGGTACAGATAGCGTTAGCTTAGAAAGAATAAAATAATTTTTTTTCTCAATTTAACCTTATCTCTACGAAGGCTAAAATTTAATTCATGTTAGTGACATAGTAGATACCAGTATATACGTGTATATGTTTGGAATTATCTTGTTGACTATTCATTAGTAGCGCTGTTAACATATTTTTCTGTCGATCAGTATCATCTTTAATATAAAATGGGCATGTTCCTCCGAAATTTATTTTTCAGTTTAGCCGTTTTTCTTACATCTATTGGTAAATATACAGTAACATAATATGCAAAAATTTAAAGAACTTTTGTTAGAGACGAAGGGATATGCGAGCAGGGTAGAGTAGGCAATAGCGACCAGTTAATATACATTTCTCCGTACAAGGTTAATATGACGTAGAGTTTAACCATTTTTTTCAAATTTAGAGTCAAGCATTATTGCATTTCATATTTCAATCAGAATTAATTATCCTCAAAAAATTGATAAGATGTTTTCGATTGTTTCTAACCAGCTCTCTTTCGTCGGTCTTGCTCTGAATGTCGGGGCAAGATCAACCTGTCTTTTTATTCAATAGAAGGTCAGAATTTTTATTTTTAAATTTTTCAAATGAATCCTTTAATTTCACGATCTTTTTAATTTCTTCATCTTACGAAGTGAGGATTTTGTTAGGATTTTTTGGTATAAAATAAAATATTTAATAGAAAAAGGCTTACTTATTCTTTGATAATAAATTTCCACCATAAACCGCCTAGGCAGTAAAGTTAATCCGAAATTGCCTTAAGAATTTTAAAAGAATTTTTGCTGATTTTCTGCTAATTTAGAGTAATAAATTATGCGTTTTTGAATTTGCGTATTTCTATTTCTTCTTACAGAATTAAGTTCACAGACGGATTTAAAGGAATTATTTCCTGGATACGACGGTTTGACCTTACCTCATATCCAGGAAATTCCATATGATATGCATAATGCGAAGTTGAGTAATTTGCGAAGAATCGTTGAAGGCAAGATAACCGAATTCGATAATGGATCAATCTTATTCGTAAGGGATCATGTCATCGTTGGATGGAAGCCTAGACAGTGGATTGCACCTCTATCTAATTTGGCTGGCAAAACTAATAATGTATTTAACACAAATACCAACAGTTTTGTAACTCTGAACTATCCTGAACTTCGGCGATTGGGTGTTGGTCGTCGTTTGCAACGTGTTATTGAGGAAGATGCTGCTATTGCTGCACACAAACACCAGTATCTAGCAAACTCTTATTCAACCCATCAACCACACAATCAATTAAACCATCAAGCACACTACCAAGCAGGTCATGAACTGAACCAAGAATTAAACCAACACTCAATCCGGCTAGAAAATCATGAAGTAGCCCATCCAGCCATCCATCAAGAAAATGGTCAACTAAATGTCGAAGCAAATATAGCAGCATATCGTATATACCAGCAATTTTTTCAAAGAAAGGAAAACAACTAATAAAAATCAAAAGAACACGTGTAAAAATAAAATAGGATAGCGTGAGCGATCCGACGTCTTTTCAAAATGTGACGATCAATTCAATTTATACAAAATATTAATTCTATTATCGTCAGTTATAATTTGGTATTTGCATGTTTCTATCCAGTTTGTTGAGACCAAAAATAAATCTCGATTTCACTAACCAGTGAGGCTCTCGCGTTTAGTGAGGTACTTTAATTTATTGATTATGCAATGTTTGATCTAGTTTCTATTATCTTATCATGCATAATTTTAAATATCTTATTTATCTGATCTTTAAGTAGCAATGTTTTTCACACAAATTCATTTGAGGTTCCCACGAGAGGAAAAATAAGATTCTGAACAACCTGGTTATGATGAAATAAGGAACAATTCATTCAAGAATTAATTAACCTTTTCTCATTACATTGGACCAGAAGCTACCCTTCTCTTATAAGCTAATTACTGTGATAATTCAAAATCATTATGCTAATGCGTGCGTTTTATGATACAATATTTTACCCCTCTCACGATCGTGCAAGAGTACTGGCCTCAGAGAAGCCGCGCTTGTCAGACAAACCTGTCTTGGCTTTCTCAAGTATTTAATTTTTATAAATCAAATCTAAATATTCCATTTCTGATTTTTATCAGCTTGTGACTCAATATTCGGTCTATATCAATTAATACATATTCAATCTTTGTCGTCGCTCCCTAAAAGTATTTTAATTCACATATATGGATAACTATAAATTCCTCTTCTTTTTAAACTATTTTCGTAACTTTAATTTATTCTCTAAGCTATTAACCAAACACGATTAGGCTCAGTAAGCGCGAAAAAATTTTCTTTTAGTCTATTTTTTAGATAAAAACCTTGATTTTATACAATCTCCAGGAAAGGGACAAGAGATAAAAAAAAGGGTACATCCTGTATTCCACCGCAAGACACTATCAGTACACAATTCGAAGTTTTCTCTCTATTTCTTAGAAAGAATATTATAGTTTTCGAAGACCTTCTTATGAAATCGTTGTCTCGAACCCGAAAGAAATCTGAGCCAGAGAAAAAGGGTAAACCCTTTATTCGACCCCAAGATATTTTCAATGAACATAAAAGTAGTCAGGTCTATTTCAAGTATAAGGCAGGATCTTCCCACGCTTCTGTATACAGAAAAATTCACCTTCAGATTCTTAAAGTATTTCCGGATTATTAAGGCACCTAATTGAATTTAAAAAGTTACCTTCTCTAACTACAACTAAATTTATACAAATATCCGGTACAATTCCGTCGCTGTTACAAAAATTAACGGATATCCAATCGATAAATCACTCGAGTTACTTCCGATTACTCGTGCAGGTAGTTTTATATAAACATCCGGTAGAATTCCGTTGCTGTTCTAAAAAATAACGGAGACTCAATTCACAAGAAAACTCTCTCTTTTGCCTTTTCTAGAGCGAAAAGGTAAATGTGAGTTTATTGTATTTATTTAACTAATTACCTGTTCTTATCTCCAATAAACATTGTGAAATTTAACCTATACCATTTATTTAAACAAATTATACTGACAGCAGATATTTATTCAGGCCCTACCAGTCTTATGTAATCAGAAACACTTGTCTCCCTCTTTCTTAAATTTCTTTCTTTCCTTGCCTTTTGCTTGGGACGTGATACCTGATGTAGTAACAGTGGTGGGATTTTTATACTTCGTTTGAATTTTCATTTGACGTTCATTTGGAAGTTTGAAACTTGACAAGTTTCCGATTTGATAATTTTAAACTTTTCAATTTTACAATATTATCAAAGCATAATAATAAGGTTTTTTACAGGTGTAATTTTTTATAGTGCAGAGCGATTCAAATATTTCACATTTTTCTAAACAATCGAGTTGTAATATGTTCACTGTTTCACGAGTTTATTAGAATTACTGGGTTTTTTCTTAGTGTATAGAGATTTAAATCATATGTTTAATTCAGAAATATTTGAAAAATTACATGAAACGATATTCTTGAATATATTAACATCGTCGATTAAGCAAATGAATGAATAATAATGCTAAAAAAAGACTGATTATTTTCTGAATTTACCCCGTATTTCAATAGAATTACTTGGATTGGATTTTTGGGATTTGGGAAAATTATTCTGGGGTTGGGAGCATAACCTGGAGATTTCTCAATGCGACTTTTAAGTCTATTTTCTATTTAAAAATGCATTAACTCTTTTACATAGAGAATTTACAGAACAGTTACTTTAAAAGTGCTAGGGGTAAATTTGTAAGATTTCTGGATATTATTCTGCATTGGAAACATAGTTTGGAGTTTCCTGAGGGTCATTCCTGTGAATATACGCGATTTGAAAATTTATTCGTGGATTTCTCTAGTTTTTGAATATTATTATATGGTTGAGAGTGTATTTTATACTTTTCTGAAAGTAACTTTTAAGTCCATCTCCAATTTGAAATTTTATTAAATGTTTTACGTAGTGAAGTTTGGTAATATTTTCGTTAAGAATACTAGGGGTGGATTTTTGGGATTTCTGAATATTATTTTACGGTTCGGAACATATTTTGGATTTATTATCAGGAATAATTTAGTAAAAAAATTAAATTAAATCATTTTTTACGTGAAAATCGAGTTTCGACATGACGACCTAAGAACCCATGGCCGAAGGTTAACTTATCCCAAAAAATTAATTCGCAACAAAAAATAGGAAATTTCGAATAAAAAGGGATAATTCTTCAGTCAAAAATTAAATATTTGCATTTTCATTTTGGAAAAATTCGCTCACATCCAACATCTGCACTTCTCACAAGAATCCTTTGTCCTTGTTTTTTAATCCTGACATGTTCCAGAACGCTATATTAACGCTGCTCTTTTTTCATTTCTTTCCTTTCACCCTTTCATTAAAGTCATATTGCGGTTTTACCCTTCCCCTTTCCACCCTTAAGGCTTGTATTTCCATTTCATCCCCTATGTCCCCTTTATTGCCTACCCGTTTTCTACCCTCTTTTCGCTCTTCTAATTCATCTTCCCGAAGTGATGTCTCTCCGTCTTCCAATATCCTATATCTGCTAATCCTTACCCTATTACCTTTACTCTTCTCAGTCTAAGTCTCTTGCTCGATTCTCAACTCTTTTTTTGATGTCTCTCATCAGCTTCCAAATCTCTTTCTATGCCCTTTCACTGTCCAATTTCAAACCCTGAACTATTATGTTCTTTTTCCCCTTCTCTCTCCCCCTTCCATTCTTCTTTCAACCTCAATCAATCTCAAGCGCCACCTTTCCTTCTGCTTATGCTTAACCACCTCACACTCTCTGACTTTTTCCAAACTTCCTTTCTCTCCCACCTCAGGCTCATTCCTTAGTTCTAGTTTCCTCACTCTTTCTTCTAGCAGTTTCATGTCCCTTTTCCTAACCTCCTCATTCTCTCTCTACCTATTCTGTATACCTTCCAATTTATTCCATACTTTTTTCTTACTTTTCTTACATCGTCTTTTACTTCCTCCCCTTGCCTCTTCACATAATGAAGTCTTCCGGAAGACTCATCCAATCTTCCACAAGTCTCCCCTCTAAATTCCTCTATAAGGGCTTCTAATTTTGTATATATATCTCCTTCGTCCCTATCCCTCCCCGGCATTCTTTTTTTGTCTTGACCTTCTTAATATCATTGCACTTCTCCGAATCTTCGCCCACCTGCTCTCTTTTTCTTTTATCATCCCCCGCTTTCTCCCCTTCACTATTCATACTCTCGCTGCTGATCGCGCTCGCCGACTGCTGCCACCTGTGTAACAGATCCCTCGATTTCGAACTAAGCCTTTCCAAATTAGTGGGCCTCTCGCGCGGATTCCCCCTTCCTCGTTTCGATTTTTCCGCTACTACGGGATGCAAAAGTATAGCGAACATCTCATCTCCACTTTCCTTTCTGCTTGCCTCGTCTGGGCCGCGCTGGTACCTTCTCTCTCTTTGCTATCACTGTCCCTATTTGCTTCACTTACCTCGCTCTGCCTTCTTGCGTAATCACGCTGTGGACTCGGTATAACCGACATGCTTGCAAACTACCCTATGAACTGACCGCTAGCCTCAACTTCTCCTCACTTGTCACTTTCTATACATCCCAAAATTTTAAAAACTTTCTGCAACACTCACCCTCTCACTCTGATTTCTTATGACAATATGTGGCTATTTCACTCCTTTTCCCTTTCCATCCGTCGAACTCCTACGTACTGCCAAAACACCCAGCGTGCGTGAAAATCGCAACTAGAATCGTTTAATTTTCAGTACCAAAACTTAACTATCAGTCAAAAAAGGAAGAATTTTCTATAAAATAGCTCATTTTTCATAAAAAAGAGTAATTTTCAATTAAAATTATAAATCTTCAACCAAAAAGTTAATTTTTAACAAAAGTGTTTAACTTTTAACCAATTAATTAAATTTTCATAGATAGATCATAGTTTATTTTTCGGCCTGCTGGTCTTAAAAATGAACTTGCTTACACTTCCGTCTTTTACAGAATTTTCTTAAAACTACCTCTTAAAAACTAACATTCATCCAAATCCGCATCCACGCCTAACATCTAATACTTATCTACTATTTACAATGTTTACAGATTTCTTACAACTACTTCCTCTCCTATTGACAATCTTTCCTTCTCAATTCCTCTTCCTGTTTCCTTCTCTTCTTTACCATCTTACCCAAAACCCGCTTCACACATGCTACTGCCCTTTTGTCTCCAGTGCTCTACTTATGCACATTAACATTAACTTTCAACATCAGTTGAATTTTCAACAAAAAAAAACTTTCAGCAACGAGAGAAAAAATTTCCAAAAAAACGTTAAATTTTTAAGCTAAATTAATTTAATATTGAAGTTGCAGAATCTCTCGATGACGAAATATGTTATTTTTTAGAGGAAATTAGGCGATACGTATTTTTGCAATTTGTATCAAAAAATTTTTTTACGGAGATATGCGAATTTGAATGTTTGGCTTTGCTTTTCAAAAGAACTTACATTTTTTCTTTAAACTTATATAACTTTCGCCTTCTTTTCAAATCCACGAGAAAATTAAAAAAACGTTCAAAATTGACAAAATGGAAACGGTTTTACTAAAAATACTAAAAGTCGATTTCCTCTAAAAACAAACACTCATATTTTTTTGCCAATTTTGTGTTGAATTTGTACTTCGTATCATGAGGAAAATATCTTTTGGGTTTTATGCGGGCTAAATACCTTTTGTAACCAGAGGAATTTTTGTTCATAAAATCAAATTTTAATTTTTTTCTTATATTATGTATGTTTAAAGAGAAAATTTTGGTTTTTTAAAAACCAAAACCAAAACTTTAAATACGCAGAACTCCGTAAAAAAATGTTTGTCCCAAATCTCAAAAATACGATTCTCCAACTTCACGTGTAGAACCTGCCTGTTTTGTAATAGATTCGATCAGGTGTGCTAGGTTGGGTAGATATCCTGATACCAAACATTAAAATTATTCAATTGATTTTATCATTTTCACTTGTAACTCACTCTAACTTGTCACTCTAACTTGTGGTTAGATTTTCAACTTATTTACTTTAAAAACTTTTCACGTTCTAATTTAAAGCTTCGCTACACATAAAGTAAGATTAGAGAAATTTCATTTATTTTTTGTTAATTTAACATTATCTCTACTCAGACTAAAATCTGAGTCATGTTAGTGAGACAGTATATTTCATTATGTATGTTTATATGATTGAATATATCTTGTTGACTTATTATTAGAAGCGCTGTTAACGAATTCATCTATCAATCAGTATCATCTTTAATAGAACATGGAGATTTTCATGCGTACTTTATTCTTCACTTTAGCCATGTTCCTTAATTCCATTGGTAAATATATTATAATATAATATATCAAAATTTACAACTTTACACGTATTCTCTTTTTTAAGATTTGCTATTCTAATTCAAAGTTCTAGATTATTTTTCTACTTAAATAAAATATACCTGATACTTTTGCTCTTTAAAATAAGAGTACTGAATTTTTTTGCCTCGTGAATTCGAAGTTCTAGATTCAGATACAACAAGAATAATAGATTCCTTATCTGTTTGGTCATCAAAAATGAACTACCGGATTTTCTTTCTGTTTACATTTCTAGTTCTAGAATATTCTGCTAAACGAATAATAGTTGGCTGATTGTTTGCTCGTTGTAAATATAGCACAGGATCTTTATACTGCTTGACTAGATTTCTTTCTACTGGAATTCAAAGTTCTAGATTATTCTTCAACTTGAATTATAGATTTCTGATTTTTTGCTTCTTGAAATACTAGAATTTTTGCTACTTCGCTATTTTTCGCTCCTCGAAATTAAATTCGAAGTTCTAAATTATTATGCTACACGAATTATAGAGTCTTGAATTTTGCTCCTCGAAATTAAATTACTGGATTTTTTGGCTACTTAAATTCGAAGTTCTAGATTATTCTGCAAAACGAATAATAGATTTCCAACTGTTTGTGCTTTAAAATAAAGTACATGCTGGATTTTTTTACTTCTCGAATTTGAAGTTCGAGATTATTTTGCGAAAGGTATAATCGATTCCCGATTTTTTCACTTCCCGAAATTAAAGTACCGGATTTTTTTATACTCAGATTCAGAGTTCTATACTATTCTGCTACACGAATAATACATTCTTGATTTTTTTTCTGCTCAAAATTAAAATACAGGATATTTTTGCTACTCGAACTCGAATACATAGAAGTATCTGATACAAGAGTAATAAGTTCCCGATTTGTTTGCTCTTCTAAATTGAAGTGCCGAATTTTCTTGCTACTGTAAAAAGAATTTATAGATTAATCTGCCACTAAAATAATAGATCTCCGATTTTTTTGCTCATCAAAATTAAAACACTGTTACCACTCGAAATAAAAGTACTGGATTTTTTCAACTTGCATTCAAAGTTCTAGATTATTTTTCTACTTGAAAAGAATATACCCAACATTTTTGCTCCTTAAAATTGCAATACAGAATTGTTTTTCTACTCGAATTTAAAGCTCTATATTTATATAATACACGAATAATAGATTCCCAATCTGTTTGCTCCTCTAAATTAAAGTACCAGATTTTTTTGCTATTTTAATTTTAATTTTTACATTATTCTGCTACACAAATAGTGGAATCGCTATTTTTCTGCCCCTCAAAATTAATTTCGAAGTTCTAAATTCTAATGCTACACGAAAAATAGATTTCGGATTTTTTGCTCCTCAAAATTTAAAACACCAGTTTTTTGTCAACTATCGAAATTAAAGTACTGAATTCTTTTCTGCCTTACATTGAAGTTCTAGATAACTCGGCTACATGAATAATATTTTATTATTTTTTATGTTCCGCAAAATTAAAATAACGGATATTCTTTATATTAGAACTAGAGTTTGTATAAATATCTACAACACGAATAATAGGTTGCCGATTTTTTTCTCTCTTCGAAATTAAAGTACCAAATTTTTTTATATCTCGTATAACGAACTTATCGATTTTTTCTTCTTGAAATTAAAGTACCTTATTTTTTGCTACTCTAATATGATTTTATAGATTAATCTGCCGCACGAAAGATATAATGCCGTTTTTTTGCTCCTCAGGATTAAAACATCAGATATTTTTGCTACTCGACATTCAAGTACTGGATTTTTTTGCTACTCGAATTCAAAGTTCCAGATTACTCTCGCACTTAAATAAAAGTTACACGATATCTTTGCTCCTCAAAATTGCAGTACTGAATTTTTTGCTCCTTGAATTCGATGTTCTAGAGTATTTTTCTACTCGAATTATAGATTCCGAAATTTTTGTTCCTAAAAATGAAAATTCTAGATTTTTTGCTACTTCTATTTAAAGGTCTAGATTATTCCGCTACTCAAATAACAAATTCCCGATTTTGTCGCTCCTCGAAATTATAGTACTGGATTTTTTCGCTTCTGGAATGCGAACCATATAATAATATTAAACAACCCCCAAAATCAACCCCTATCACTTTTAGAGAAACTAGAGATTCTACGGGGAGAGTTGAGATACGTTTCCCCATTTAAAAATAAAATTGTGATTTGAAAATAGCGCCAAAACGTGCCAATTCAAACCCATAAAAGTTTAACTAGAGATCATTTTTTCAACCACATGATTATATTAAGTGACCCCTAAAATCAACTCCCGATACTTTTTACGAAACGGGTCTGAAGATTCTCTACGTGAAACATCCAAACAATTTAAAAATTAAAAATATTTACAAAATTTATATTTAAAAACTACAGGTTTTGTTTTTAACTTCATAATAATAATAATCAACAAAAGAATCTAGTACTTTATTTTTTAAAGCAAAGAGGCCAGAAGTCTATTATTCGTGTAGCAGAATAGCCTAGGACTTTGAATTAAATTAGCAAAAAAATTGAGTACTTTAATTTCTAGTTGCAAAAAGTCCTATATTTTAATGTAGCGAAAAAATCGGAAATCTATTATACGTGTAGAAGAATAATCTCGAACTTTAAATTCAAAAATCAAACAAATCTAGTATCTTATTTTCGAAGAAAAAATATTTGGGATCTATTATTCGTGTAGCAGAATATTCTATAAATTCGAATTGGAGTAGCAAAAATATCCATTAATTTAATTTCGGGGAGCAGAAAAATCGGGATTCTATTATTCGTCTATCAGATTAATCTATAAGTTCGAATACCAGGAGCGAAGAAATCCGGTACTCAAATTTTAGGGTGGCAAAAAATCAGACATTAATTATTCGTGTAGCATAATAGTTTGCAACTTCGAATATAGCAGAATAATCCAGAACTTCAAATTCGAGTAGGAAAAAATGTGGTACTTTAATTTCGAGGTCCCAAAAGATCGGGAATCTATTATTCCCGTAGCAGAATAATCTCGAACTTCAAATTCCAGAAGAAATACGATCCATTACTTTATTTTCAAAGACAAAAGAATTGAGAATCTATTATTTGTGTAGCATTCTAATTTAGAACTTCGAATTCAAGTAGAAAAAATTCGGTGCTTAAATTTCGAAAAGAAAAAAATCGGAATTTTATTATTCATGTAACAGATTAATCTATAGGTTCGAATTCCAGAAGCAAAGAAATCCGGTGCTTTAATTTCTAAAACCGAAAAAATTGGGAAGCTATTATACATGCAGCAGAATAATCTCGAACTTCAAATTCGAAAAGCAAAAAAAATCCAGTACTTTATTTACGAGAACAAAAAATCGGGATTCTATTATTCGTGTAGCAGAATAATTTTTAAATTAGAATAAGAGCAGCAAAAAAACCCCATACATTAATATTGAGGAACAGAAAATAGGGATTCTATTTTTAGTGTAACAGATTAATCTCGAACTTTAAATTTAGAAAGCAAACAAAAATTCACTACTTTATATTCGAAAGCCAAAGAATTAGGAATCTATTATTCGTATTGCATTCTTATTGAAAACTTCGAATTCAAGTAGCAAAAAAATTCAGTGCTTCAATTTCAAAAAGTTAAAAATCGAGATTCTATTATTTATGTGATAACAAAAAATCTGGTACTTTAATTTCGAGGACCACAAAATCGAGAATCCATTATTCGTGTAACAGAATAATGTAGAACTTCAAATTCGAGTTGAAAAAAATACGCTGCTTTCATTTTGAGGAGCGAAAAAGTCGGGAATCTATTACTCTTTTAACATAATTATGTCGAGCTTTAGATTGCAGAAGCAAGAAAATCCAGTACTTTATTTTCATAGACAAAAATTGGGAATCTATTTTTTGTGTAGCAGAATAATCTGGAACTTTAATTATGAGAAGCGAAAAATGTGGTACTTTAATTTCGAGGACCAAACAAATCGGAAATCTATTATACGTGTAGCATAATAATTTTGAACTTCGAATTCAAGTAGAAAAAAACGTCGTGCTTTAATTTCAGGGAGTGAAAAATCGAGATTCTTTTATTCTTGTAACAGATTAATCTCGAACTTCAAATTCGAGAAGCAGAAAATCAATTACTTTATTTTCGAGCTACAATGATACGTATTTAATTATATAAGATGTTAAGTTGTAGAACAGGGTGTAATAATATTCTTGTAGATGGAAGTCAAAACTTCAGTCAATTACTGGTCAGTTTATTGAAATTATGTCTGAGAGATTCTCAGTACATAAATGTTAGACGTTTCGACTGTACGTCGACAGTTCTCATCAGTATAAAATACTTCTTCCTACGAAATTTAGCACCTGTATGTTAAATTTAATTTGTCAGTTACTGAAATGACTCGACGGCATGTGATAAGTGTGTGTTTTTCAATGTCAACAATAATCGTAATCTTTATTTAAGTCCGTCCAGCAAACAGAGTCATTTCAGTAACTAACAAATTAAATTTAACATACAGGTGCAAAATTTCGTAGAAAGAAGTATTTGATACTAATGAGGACTGTCGACGTATAGTCGAAACGTCTCCCATATATGTACTGAGAATCTCTCAGACATAATTTCAATAAACTGACCAGTAATTTACTGAAATTTTGACTTCCATCTATAAAAAGGATACGTTTTTAAATTCACTTATTTCTATTTCTTTTTACAGAATTGAGTTCGCAGGCGGATTTGAAGGAATTATTTCCTGAATACGACGGGTATTTTTTGCCTCCTATCAAGGAAATTCTATACGATGTATATAATCCGCAGTTCATTAATTTGCGAAGAATCGTTGATGGCAAGGTAACTACATTCGACCATGACTCGGTGATATTATCAAGGGGTCATGTAATCGTTGGATGGAAGCCTGGCCATTGGATTGCAGCTCTATCTGATTTTGAAGGCAAAACTACTCATGTATTTAACACGAATACGAACAATTTTGTAACCCTGAACTTTGCCGATCTTCGGCGATTAGGTGTTGGTCGTAGTTTGTCACATGTTATTGCAGAAGATAACGCTACTGCTTCAAGCAGATTTAAAAATCTAGCAAAGTCTCATGCAGCCCCTCAATTATACGAACAGTCAATCCATCGAGCACACCACCAAGCAAGCCATTCACGAAACCACGAAATAAACCAACAAACAATCCGTCCAGCAAATCATCAAGTAACTCGTCCAGTTATTCATCAAGAAACCCGTCAAGTAAATGTTGAAGCAAATATTAAAGCTTTTCGTGCTTACGAGAAATTTTTAACAAAAAAGGAGAAGAACTAATTAAATTGGAAGAACACATGTGAAAAATAAAATGAAATAGCTTATGTGACACGAAGTTGTTTAAAGTTGCAATTTGGCAATTATATTTCTCTAACATTTTTATCCTACTTCGGATCTAAAATATAGTAAGCAATGAGTTTTTATCGTTGTCGTCGCCTATATTCTGGGTAATTTTTGACAGACTTATCAGATGGCACTCTTTTAACCAGACTTTTTTCCATACGTGGTTTTTCGAATATTTTATCTGTTTCGACGATTTGTTACTCTATTAATAGCAATAAACAAAATAGTGCAAAAAAATATCTATTTAAAATTTTTAGTTTGCCTGACGAGGAATTGTCTATTTAAGATTTTTTTGCTAAACATTATGATACAGAACATCGGCTCTGATGCTCAAGCATCATTCAGTGTACCGAAGCGTTGGACCGTTTGGCCTCTTATACTGAAATATATTATTCATATTTGACTTTTTCCAGACTATTTTAATTAAACTTCGGCATGACGTTCCGAAATCAGACCGATTCCCTCATGATATAGCAGTCAGCATAACGAATAACAAGAGAAAGACCAAGAAGCTTGATGTCAAATTCTCATAAAACATTAGGTTGACAGTTTACGTAGATAGTCCTTATAATGGACGAAATGATCAAAAAAACATAGTCTTGGGTACTCACAAGTCATGAGAAAATTCTTTATTGAAATGATTTGTTAAAGAAGGTCTTAAAACAGTCTTACAACTGTATAAAAATAATTTCCCGTGAGTTAAAATAATTTTGAAAAATTGGACTGTGTTATAAACAAATTAGTGAAGAACATACATTTACTGGGATCAGCAATGTTTAACTAATTGAAATGAATAGATTTTGTATAAAATATGAGATAAATGTATGTTCCATTGTCATTAATTTAGAATTGATGATTTTTGGTAATTGCTTAAACAATTTGTAATCAAAATTGACAGTTTGACGACTTTGAAATGGATAAGCTCAATGTTTGTTTACGAAGTTAACTAGGGATGTCTTTTTGATGAGCCTTTGCTTAGAAATTTGCAAATCAACCAAATTTATACATTATTCAAAAAATTCTTATAAACAAATTCACACTTACAATTAATGGGATTACTTTTTATATACGGAATCAAAAAGGGATGTCTTTCTAATGACTCTTTGATATGATGCTTTGCATATCGACCACCATTATATAATATTTAAATAATTCTTATAAACAAATTTATATTTTGGCGATTTTTCCATGAATAGACTCCACTTTTTAGGGGATCAACTCGGGATGTCTTTTCGATAAATCTTTTCTAGGATACTTCTTGAATTTACAAAATAAGCCGTCATTTATACAAATATAATAATTTTCAAAAGATTGTTAAGAAGCGACGGTCAGAAAAAATTAAATTGCAAAAACCATGCTTAAAATAAATATTTTTTTGGTGAATTTTAACATTTTTTATGTAAAATAATGTTTTTTATATAACCCTTGAAGGTTACCTTACTTTGGTATAACGTTGAGTTCCTCATGGGGTCGTTGAAGACCCCAGACGTAATTTTTTATTTCGTAGAAGGTTTTTAATCTTTTGCGGTAAAATTTTGTTGGGCATTCCCTCAAGTGTCTTGTTATAAGATAATTTTACTTGTTAAATAATTTTTTATTTTTAATACATTGAAAAAAAATGAAAAACTGAAAAAGAACGAACTTCGTAAATTTTAATATAAAGTATCAGGGTACTAATGACCCCATGGGGACCTTTAAGTGATAAAATAAAATCAGTTATAATATTTTTATTCTTAAAATCTTTTATGTGCTTTGAGAATTTAATGACTGTTTGCAAGCATTTCGAATTTGGATGTAAAATAACGAATTTTATATTTTTATTATTAAAAATTACATTATTTCAATTTCGCGGGAAAATTTATCGTTTCGAATTAGAGAGGGCGCTTAATTTAAATGGTAAAAGAAGTTAAAATAATAAATAAAACATATTATCCCCTTTAAACAGTGCCTTATTCAGGGTTGTTTCAATATTACAACTTCTAAATTCTTCCAGGTATAAAACCAAGCATACACCTAGAAGATTAATAATATTAATGCAAGAAACAATGCTTCTGAATGCATTTCAAACACTTTTTAGTTGAGTTTGCAATTCAAAAAGATCAATTTTAAACTTAAGAAATGAATTTTTAACTAAAATTGTGATTTTTCAACCAATGAATTGAATTTTTATTAAAATAAAAAATTTTTGAACCATAAATGAATTATCTACAAAATAATTTAATTTTAAACCCAAAAAATAAATTTTCTACCAAGCAAGATACAGTTTAATTAAAATATATTAAGTTACAACTAAAAAAAGTAAATTTTAAAACCAAAACTAGAATAGTTCAATTTTCAGTTAGAAAAGTAAATTTTTAACAATAGAAAAACCGAATTTTTTAAAAATTAATTATTTTTTAAAATAAAAAGAAGCGAGTTTTAAGATAAAGAAATTAATTTATAATCGCAGTGATAAATTTTCAGCCAAAAATATGAATTTTTTACCAAATAATGGAATTTTCAACCCAAGAAATAAATTTTCTATTCAGGGTCAATTGAGTTTTTAACTAAAATGATCAATCTTCAACTAAACCAAATTTAATTTTTAACCAAATATATGAATTTTCAACTGAAAAGATAAGTTTTTTTATGAAAAATAATATACTCAAATTTTCACGTAATAAACAATTTTTCAACAACAAAAAATTGAATTTTTAACAAAATAGTTCAATTTTCAAACACAAAAATTAAATTTTAGCCAAACTGATAAAGTTTCAACTAATGAGAATACTCTTTTGCCAAAAAAGATAGAATTACCCAAACAAATGATCATAAATTTTATGTAAAAAAGATCTATTTATTATAAAAAAATAGACGTTACATTTTAAAAAAGTTACAATTTAAAAAAGTAATTCTAAATAGCAAAAAAAATTAATTTTCAATTAAAAGAATCATTTTTCAAATAATAAGATGAATTTTCGACACAATAAATGAATTTTCAAAGAAGTAAATAAATTTTTAACCAAATACAGTTGAATTAATGCATTGATCACAATTTGAATTGCTTGATGCAAACATGACAATTTCAATCGCTTTCTTCTGCCACATGATAACTACAAATAGCCGACGTTCTTATGTCCAAAGTTGCGATGCCAAATATTTACTGGAATAAAACATACATATAATTTCACTTTCAATGTGGAAAGGAATTTAAGTTTTGAAACTCTGAAGAAATATTCTTCGAGTCAAAAGTGTGAGCACAATTTTGATGTAATAAAGAAAAGCGAAGCGAATATGCATCAAAATTGGGTGAAAGACAAGAACGAGGATGATAAGTAGAAGCCCGTGGTAGATAAGGAAGAAGATCAGGAGGAGGAAGAAAAGGAGAAAAATGTGGGGAAGATAAAAGAAAAAGGGAAGGAGAAGATAGTTTTGGAGAAGACAAGGGGGAAAGCAAATGAGGAGGTGATGAATAAAAATGATGTATTTGAGAAGTATACGAGAGGTATATGAAAGGTCGTCCGTTTCGCCAAACTACATTTCACGCCCGAAGGTTAACGCGGAATGCTAAATCTTCAGTATCTTCATAGAGCGCATATAGTTGCAAATGAATGAGATTCTCTTTTTGAAATAATCAGGAAACACGAAAAAGTAATGAACGTAGCGTTTCTGTACAAAGCAACGGAGAAAGCTGCTGTAAGACTTTACCTCGACTTTCATATCAGAGGTCACTCCGGAAGAGCCAGATGAAGAAAATAAAGAAGAAATTTTACCAACACTTCCTTGACAAGAGAATGCACGACATTTTCACTTCAGCCTACCGTTCCTACATTTTGAAGCGAGCAATTCCCGATGGTAGCTGGAGAGCGTATCGTGCTGACCTTGATCGCCTAGAATACATAATACCTTGGTTGTCCAACTCCCGTGGGAACGACGTATATCCAAAGGATTAATGGGGCACTAAAAGTTCTTTAACACCATCTCTGTAAAACTTACTGCATTAGCCCTAATACTGCTCTGCCAAACGCTCCTAGGAAAATAGAGTTAATTTTCAAAACGAAATGTGCGGAAAAACTGAAAAAATATTGTCGAAAATTGTTTCTGTCATGCAATCGAGGCCTGTCACATTTCTCCATGACTTTCAAAAATGAACCATGTTCGTTATCGAATTTTTGGCACCCGCTGGCGATAGTATCACAGCCATGGAGAATGAAAAGAAATAGAGGTAAAACGACCCTATAAGGGATTTTAGATACTTGTACCTAGGACATTCTGTAAAGCTAGTCGTCCTGATAATTTAATCTGACCGAGGTAAAAAGCTTTTAATATTTAATAAACTGTAGGGCATCACAGCGTGTCAACGAAATGCTAAGAAACTTGTAGGGAAACCTTTTTTTTGTTTTGTATCCTCAGCTTAAAAGAGAATTTTCCCGAATCGCCGTATTCAGTCCATCGCAGACTATAAAACCGCTTATTATCACGGAAATAAGACTGAGGAGGAAAATTAGAACCTGCGACACCGAGGGTAAGGGAGAACACAATAAAAGAAGTACGAATAACATTAATAGCGGTTTATTTTTCAATTACGCTTTGTAACGCTATTCCCCTATTCTTTTCAATCTTTTTCTGAGTGCCTGAATTGGTTCTAATTCACAACCTAAGTTTTAAAATGCTTGGGTCAATTGGGTTATATTATAATGTTCTATCGAGTTTTCTTAGCGATAGTATTTTGGCGTTTTCGTGTGCCTGATACCGAATTTTTTTGTTCAGTCTCTAGAAATTTGGTTGCCAAATTCTGTGCCATTATCGTTGAGGAGAATCAGCGACGTTCCCAAACTTAAAATGACACGCTTATGGAATTTCGACTGTATTGTGATCCCGTGGGGGCTTCCACAAACCACGTGGCCCAATTTTTTCCAAATTTGTGAGCCCTTCTCCTCCCATGTAATCCACCGTGGCATTATCGTCAACCCCCCCCCCCCCAGTTTCGGGTATAATTATCTTGCCTTAACTCGTTAACTTATGTAAACAAAAAAAATGACTTGGGAAAGAGGCACGCGGGTGTGGGGAGAGAAGCCATTCGACTCAACTCGGTTCGGTTCGCAGGGATCGAATTTAGGAATCCACGCCCTACTTCAAAAAAAGAGTAAGCTATGCGTTTCATTATTTTTTTAACATCTGAATATAAAACCACGTGGCTCTGGCTCGTAACCCCCCCCCCCTTCTTCCCCAATGTGGAATAGCGTGGTCTTTCATCGACCACCCCCCCCCCTACCCTAAAGCAACCATGTGGTTTGTGGAAGGCCCCCGTTAGCTTTTTAATTGGGATTATTTCGTCTACAAACACTAAAATGTATTGATTTTTTTCTCTTTTTAGGACGTAGTAGCGGGCCCATGATATCAGCTGCTACCAGGGATCATGCTTCTTCGATAACCCTTTTTCCTTTAATCCTATTTTACTTTTATTACTTGGCTTTTTACTCTTTGACAGATCTATCAGTTTTTTACGTAATTGATCACGTCCGAATATACCCCTGGCCAGAAGTAATACTATGCTTTTTTCCGTAGAGAATTCGATATTTGAGCTACTTTGACCTCGATGTGAGCCTAATTTCATTCTCTTAAACATTTTTAATATTTGATTGTAGCGCTTGTAAGGATATCTGGATCTATTGCTTGTGAATCTGGGTAGAAAATTTGTTTGAAATCTAGATCCATTTCCAGTCATGTTAAAATACTTTACTATCTATTTCCGGGTTCACTATTACGACCTGTTTCCAGTTATCTGAAAGTACCTTACCACGAAGTTCGGGATGCACTATTTCGACCAATTTCAAGTCATCTCAAAGTAATTGACTAACAAGCTACCAAGGATACCGGGTCACCTCCTAGAGTATTCAGACCTCACCTCTGCCGGACTTATTAAAGACAATTGTCAGATACATTTAGAAGAACACACGAAGTACATACATTCCATTTTATGTTTTCATTTAATGTTAAGAAAACGAAACTGTTGAAATTGCTGTAGTTCTTATAACTTCAGTGGAACGATGTGCATGGGATAGAAGGAATAAACACTAGTCGAATTCCGAATAACCAGAAATGGGTACAAGTGTCCACGTAACATTACACCAACGATGTAATTATTCACCATCCCAACTTTATGATAGCCTGCTTCCAACGTCACAGGTTGATGTGAGTATTTAGATTCGTAATATCTAATACGAATTATAGTAGGAAAACTATGAACTGCGTCTGGTTTATGTGAAGAAACTAATTCTATTAAAACAAAGAATGAGTACAAAATTAATTAATGCCTTCATTGTTAAATTGACTTAATTCGTCATAGTTTTTATTTTATAAAAAAAAAAGTAATTGGTACTAAGGTAAGTGACCCTTTAATCGTGAAGTTCTCAGTAATCGTAATACTTGGTTAAAATTAAAATATATTGTTACGAAAGCTTGTTAAAATCAACTTTTAATAATGAAAGACGATTATTTTTATAATTTTATAACGGCAAATAGAAATCGCATTCATTCAAATCAAATAAAAATCAATAAAATTGGCATAACGATTTCTGGAACTCAGCTCACGATTACTGAGACATTTACCGTAATACCCCTAAATTAATTAGAAGCTACTTTCTTTAAATATTATTAAATTATTTAAGTGCACAGAATTGTCAGTAGAAATTAATTGACGAGTACAAAACGAAATTTAAATTAGCAATAAGGAAGAAAATTTTAGTTTAACGCCGGCTTTTTTCAATGGCTGTGTACTTTACAAGCAAATTTATTGATTTAAGAACATAGTAGTTATGATTTGATATAAAATTTTGGTAGGAGAAGAAAATTGTTATAGATAATTGTATCAGATATTTAGAAATATGAAGATTTAAATAAATGTTAAACCAGCAGAATCTCTTACATAAAGCGACCATATGCTCTGTGGTGCTAGAAACACCCAGAGCTATCGCATTCTTCAAACCTAATGCTACAAAACCGTTTCTTCAGTAAGGAAAATGCTTTTGGATTAGAAAAAACATCAACATCCATGTTTCTCCCAAGTCCAAAGATCTGGGTGAACTGGATAACGCGCTTCATGGAGATTTCTCCAAAGACTTCGACCTCTGGACCATCAATATTGATGTGTATGATGCATAGAGGATTTTGGGGAATGCAAAAGCGTTAAACGCAACCGCAGCGTGTAATTGACCAAAGAACATCTGACAGAAAGTTTTCTCAACAAATCAAAGCTGCTGAAGATCAGGCGGCATATTGCTGACAGAATACAGGTACTACCTGACGCTAAGAGACGTCTAGAGCAAAGAATGAGGTACGTCTGAGAATGCGAACAGTTTTTCTATGACCCATTTTAACTCTTCTAAGACCTCCAGTTACTCTGAACCACCTGCCCAAACGAGAGGAGGTTGATGCATTGTGGAGAAAAGGCTACGAAGTCTAGCATCCCAATATTTATTTAGTGTAGTTCTATGGATGAAGGACGAGCTCAGATCCCTGGACATCGGATCATAAAAGTTTATTCAAATAAACAAAAGCTTCAATGAAAGGCTGTTTGTTTAGCGACATTACACTTCATGCACTAAGGGTGTGCGCGGTATGATGAATCTCCAGTGTCTTCATAGAGCGCATATAGTCGCAAGTAGATGAAATTCGTGCTTTGAAATAGTCAGCAAACACGAAGAACTAATGAACGAAGCATTTCTGTACAACGTAACGGAGAAGGCTGCTGAAACACTTTGCCTCGAATTCCGCAACAGGGGTAAACAAAATGGATGAAACGTTATCCATCTCTAGCATTCACTTCTGATGGCCCATATGTAGACAGCACAGGAAAATCTTGACTAACACCTTTTCGACAAAAAGATGCACCTTATTTCCACTTCAGCTTACTGTCACTACATTTTGAGGCGAGACATTCCCGATAGTAACTAGAGAGCGTATCATGCAAACCTTGAGCACCTAGGACACATACTACCTCGTTGTTCAACTCCTGCGGGTACGAAGTACCTCTAAAGGCACAATACGGCAATAAAGTGCTTTATTACCAGGTCTGTAAAACTGAAGAATATCGCTCTGCCAAACGCTCCTAGGAAAATGGAGTTGATTTTTGAAAATGAACTGTGCGGAATACGCTGGAAAAAATGATTGCTGGAAATTTTTTCTATCACTCAATCGAGGCCTAGCATAGTTCTCCATGGCTTCAAGAAATGAACAATGTTCGTTATCGGATGTTTGAAAGCAGCTGACGTGAATATCACATCCATGGAGAATGAAATGAAAGAGAGATATAAAGACCTTATAAGTGAGTATCGATACTTGTAACCAGAATATTCTGTTAAGATAGTATTCCTGATCAGTAGTCCTATCCGACGTAAAAAGCTTTCATGGTAACAGACTGAAAAGCATTCCTGAATTTCAACGAAGTGCTAAGACACTCGCAGGGAAAATGCAAAAAAGGGTCGTCCTTAGTTTGCTTATTGCTTCGCCAACGTTACGATGTATTCCCAACTCTGGCGCTGTCACTCTTAAAGGTCAATTTAGACTAGCCATTCACGGTTGCGGTTCGCCGGTCCGGTTGGACTCTCGGCCAATCAATGCGTACTCGGTTCCGGTTGCGATTTGGTTCGAGCATTTAGGTTCGATTCTGATTTCAATCGTGCTGTTCGCAACCGTAGCCAATGAGAGCGCTCGCTAAAGCCACGAGGCCTGTCAGCTGTTTCTCAAACTAGCTGCACGTCACTCACGTCACTTTAATCTATGAACCGCGCATGCATGAGAATGACAATCTTGTAAGCTGAATCGGCGCAGTGTGAGCTGCACCGGTAAACCGAGAACCGGCGAACCGCAACCGAGAACGGCTAGTTTGAATTGGCCTGAAGCCGTATCCACATGCGGCAGGAGATTCTAACTGCCAATGCAGATTCCCAACCATGTAATTATGGCAGCCAATTAGGGTCTCGAATTCTCTCATAAATGCTTAAGGCATCATTTTGTTGTGAATAACTATTTAAGTTGAAGAGTAAGCAAACTCAGCTGATTGCAAGATTTGCGAGGTTATGTTTTACGATTTAGACTTTTACAATTGTTTCTTTTAAAAGATCGAAGTTTTTACAGCATAAAATATGAATAATGAATTTAAAGGATTACAGGCAACATCTGAAATGTTAAATATTTCATTTCTGCATGCTGGCTGTTTTAAGGTTCATTTAGTATTTGAAGATACAGTTTTTTAGGTTTCTGCATTCTTGGCTTCGTTATAAAAATAAAATATTTGCCTTTATGATACCAAAAGTTCAAACTGACACCAAGAAATAAAGAAATGCCAAAATCAACAAAAAATATCATAAATTTTAAAAAAGACTTAAAAATGAAAAATTATGCGTTTTAAAGATGGAAAAAATGTCAGAATTATGGAACAACATTTTAAAGCGCAGTTTTAAAGACTGCGACACTAAAAGAGTAAAAACTTTTGCAATTGAAATTTTTTGACAAAAAAAGTTTTAAGTTGATCAACTGTAAATAAAAATTAATGAATGATTTTTAAAATTTAACTGTAGATTGTTTATTCGAAATTGACCAATAATTGAATTATTTTATATGGCAACTCTAAATCTGTTGAAGTTAACATTAAAAATTGAACTACTTCAATTAAAAAGCCTTAATAATTTATCAAACGTAAACTTCCGACTATTCCTGGGAAAATTTAAAATTATGTTTTTATTTCGAATAATTAATTTTAGCAGAATATTTAATAATATTGAAAAAAATATTGATGAATTTATTCATCAATATTTCAATATTTCAAAATATTTCAATAATATCAAGTGATTTATAGTAAAAAAATGTAGCGCGAAATTATATATATATATATATAGAAATCAGTTTAAGGACATTTTAAGGCAACACTCGACACTGGACTGAAAGCGAGAGTTTGGTCTACAGCGGTTACGTCTTGACTCCTGTCAAACAACTTCGATTTAATTAGGATAATCCACATTTGAGTAATTTACGAAAAATCGTTAGAGGTGAAGTTACAGAATTTATCAAGTATCAAGTTCATTTATGAGGGGTCATTTTGAAATTGGGTGTAGAAATGGAGATGTTAATTCACCTTCATCTGATTTCGCTAGTAAGACTAATCATATATATGACATACATGCCACTAATATTGTGAGTCTGGTTTATCCTGAACTTGGTCGATTTGGGTGTTGGCCGGCGTTATGATGAAGTTGTTGATTATAATAATAAAATTGCTGTCCTCGGACCACACCACCTATCAACCCATGATATATACGAGCAGACCATTTGATTAAACCATCAATTAAACCATCAATTAAACCATCAATTAAACCATCAAGAAAATTGTTAAGTAAAGGTTGGAACAAACATTCAAGCATTTAATGCGTACGAGAATTATTTAAGAAGGCATCGTCCAAATAATTTGAATTAAAATAAAATGTAAAAATAAAGCGCAGCATCTTATGTGATCCAAAGTTCATTTTAAAGCGTTGCAACCAAATAAAATTATATTATATATTCAGGCTATTGAGAACGAAAGAGGTTAGGTAGTAGAAAATACAAACATTAGTTTTTACATTAAACTTTGAAAAATGAAACTGTTTATGAAAGATGCAGTTGTACAGATTATGTAAACAATCGTGATTCGGGCATAAATACTTCAAACTTCAATTATCCTTTATATACGCATTTTGATCATGAAAATTCTAAGAGGGAAATAAGATAAAAACGAGTAGTATTATTGCTTGACAATGTCCCTAGCTATAAACATTGCTGAAGAAGCAAAGGCTTATAACGGAAACATTAAGAGGTAATTGGAAGCTCAACACAATTTATTACCGTTCCATGTGCAACAGCAAAGTTTCTTTTGGTAGAGAAATTTAAATTTTGGCTGCAAATACTGTAAGGGTTACTGCTGCTAAGATAGCAAAGACACTTATCTTAAACCTCATTTCTTATACTATAGAGATTTAGGGTTTGTGGTTTTGTGAGCAGGTAGAGATCATCCACACTATTTTCTTCAAGATAGTCTTAGGCTTGCCTTCACGCAATCCGAGTAACGCGTTGAGGTTTGGACTAGGCCATGCTGCACTAGAATTTAACACAATAAATATGAACTGAAATAGGGTGGCGAAAGTTTTTAAATGGTTAAAAGGTAGCTTCCCTAAGTTTTTTCAATCATCTACAGCTATTTACAGAATCTGGTAAGAAAACTCCCAAGTCTGATGGGATTCTAAAGCCAACTAATCTTCTCACCTTTTGTGGAATTGAGGCCCAATAGCGTGGAATGGACCTGGTAGGTTTACAGAACAACAAGGCTTTAATACTGCCTCTATGGCAGAATACAGTTTAGATTTTTTATCCTTTGTCTCCAGGTGTATCTCATGGGCAACGTGAGAGGTAAAATCTAAATAGGAAATTTTTCTTTCAGTTATACTCAGGATGAATTCTGCACAATCTGCAACCTAGAAATGGGAGAAAATTTGTTTCTTTTTTTGGCAGGATGCCCTATGTTCAGGGATGTCAGAAAGCATAGTTTTGAGTCTGCGGTAAGTCTTGCAACTAGGTGCAGCAGGATTAATGAGCTCACAATAAAATATAGTTGTCTAGGTTATTAGTTAGCCAAGAATTTACACCATAGTTATAATAAAAAAATGTGACTACCTAATATTTCAAGCAGATTTTTTGATAAGTTTTGTTTTCAATCATGAAATGGGCTTCCAAGGTGGCTCAACTTCAGGATTCTTATTAACAAAACAGATGTAGGATTTCCACTATCACGTCTCCGTCATCAGCTGTAAGAACAAGATGGATGTTTTCCATGCTGAGTGAGGAACCGTAACGGTGCAAATACTCCATCTGTTCCATTCGTAAACATCCTGAAATTTCTCATCCCTGGAGATATCTGGGTTGCATAACTAAATAACTGAACAATGGTTCAGAAATTGTTCTAAAGGAAAAATCCGAAGCCACGGCGCAAAAAAAGCTACAGAAGGCTACATGGCATCGGGGAGTTATCTTTTTTAAGGAGTGGCTTACTAGAGTATTAAGTCCTTACATCTGCAAAGTTCGACTTCAAGTTCCCCTAGCTATACTCGTGGAAATAAAATAGAATAAGGAGAATTAAACCAAATCGTAAGTGAGATATTTTCAAAATATTTGAATGTGGCGGAGAAACTCGACCGGATTAACAAGAGGTATACTGGAATCATGAAAGAGAATTCTCACAGATATTTACAGGAATAGAAGAAGTGCATTATTTTTTATTTCATTTCATCGGATAACGTTAAAAACTGATATTATTCAAATTGCTTTAGTTTTGATCACCATAATAGAATTCTAAATCACTAGTAGATATATTTAAACACAATTAAAATACAGTAATTATTAATTAGTAAATAGCATTTTGCTCGGAGTTCGTATGCTGGAAAATAAGTACGCTACTTTTACTTAAGATTTGTACTTTTAAGCCATCTGAGCGACATAAGGATGTAACTCAACATTACGCTAACACCATAAATAAAGTATATTAATATTTCACATAGAGGTCTGTTATTGATATTCATTTCTTCCACTATGAATAATTCTTAGAATGGCCATTAAAACAGCCTAAACAACATCTTTTACATAACTATTTTTATGAGAGGAAAAATTCTATATAGCACTAATTTAGAGTTAGGCCAGGCCTGAGCTTGGATTTGATTCTCCTTTTCTACAGTATATTCTCACAAAGAATAGTACTGGAAAATCCTGGATTTCATTAGATTTTACAAAAAAGTTGATTTATTTTAATTGTCAAACCGGGCCGCCTTTTTCACTGCCCAAAGAATATAGTCCGCTCCCGATCCATCGTAAAACCGATGATTCAGAGTATCATTTCTGCTTATTGGTTTAGAAAAATTAAAGAGGCCGTTATATCCGTATAATTTAACTCTTTCATATGGTTGCCTGATTGCATCTGCCAAGAATGGGTACAACTGTTCACAAAACATTACTCCAATGATGTAATTATCAACCATCCCAACTTTATGAAAGCCTTCTCCCAACATCACAGGACGATGTGTTGTTTTAGATTCGAAATATCCAATTCGAATTACAATTGGGGAAGAATAAACTGCGTCTGATTTATGTGGAAAAACTAATTCTGCAAAAAGAAAGATTATGTAGAAAGCTAATTATTATCGTAATTATTAAATCAATTTCATTAATAGTTTTTATTTTACGAAAAAATGTAATTGGTGATATAACCCTTAAATTAATTGGAAGCTAATTTTTAAAAATTAAATTGAATTATTTGAGTAATTATTGACTAGACCCTTGAGCGCCAACTGTTTTATATATTTGTCTACAAATTTGACTTATTTTAAGATGTACACAAAATTGTTACTTAAAATTAATTTTCGAGTGAAAAACGAAATTATGATTAGTAATAAGAAAGAAAATGATAGTTTTAACGCCGTCTATTTTAAATGGCCGCGTAATTCACAAGAAAATCTATTGCTCAGTGAACATTGTTCCTGATATGAGTTAATGTGAAATCTGCAAAAGTAGTTCAATATTCAAATATCTTATTCGCGCCAATCCAGGGAACAAAATGTAGGGCACTCTAACTCAGTAGTCGCTTTCTGAACTAATAAACTTGGGATCACTGTTTCGATTCTCAAGGCATTTTATTTTTATTAATTTCTTATAAAAACCTTGACCGTGAATTAAGCCACATTGCCACGCATTCAATTCCCGCTGGATAAATTATTTTAACATAACAGAAAGCAAAATTGATGTTCCTTAGCTATCGATTTGTGGCCACCGTGTCATTTTAAACTGGTGCCAATTCGCGATCGCCTGTCCTCGTATTTTGCCTATAGCGAGATCCATTCCCAGATGAGAATTCCTCTTCAGAGAAAATTTGTAACTAAATCATCGTGTGCTTCAATAGGAATGGTAATCCCTCAATTTTCCGGCTGAGGTCGAGTTGCCACAGGAAAACACAGCGGGTGGTGAGTTCCCCCTCCATGGTACTACCTTCTCCGCTTCTCGTTGTTCGCCGTCTAACGGTCGACTCACATTTCCCAGGAATTTTCCTTCACACTTTACACATATACATAAACTAATCTAATTAATTTCTCAGCTAGAGTTCATAAATAATAATAATGATATATTATTTAACCAAATAATATCTCAATTAAGTGAAATAAATATTGGAATTAGCTACATATTTTCCTTGATAGGTATGAGGTCTTCAACGAAACATTTAACTACGTCTATGGGATCCAAAAAAGCAATACCAAAGAAGTTCTTTAAAAAAGAACCTATTTCCAAATTCACATTTTTGTATTCAGCACTCAAGCCGAATTCCTGAATTTTCCTTCACCAACTCTGACCTAAATGAAATCGACAACGTTTTATAATAACTTGGTTGTTCAATGCTTTACGTATACCTGAATAAATACCAATTTCGAAGTCTACGTAAACAATTTTCTGCTTAGATGGAAGGAAAAACTAAAACTAGTTATGTCAGCTAGCGACAATTTTCCTCCCGCCTTCCACTCTTGAACGACGAGAAGCGGAGGGGGTAGTAACATAGAGGGGGAAGGCACCACCCGCTGTGTTTTCCTGCCTGACCGCAACTCGACCCCAGCCAATTTTCTACATGCAACGCTCTCATATAGCAATAGATCAAAATCTAAAAACAGGCGATCACGTTTGCAGGCTGTTTTCCACAATCTTTGCCACATACGTACGGTCTTTTTGTAGCACTTCGTGGTCAGCTACAAACTTGGCGCAAGACGAAAAACATCAAATCACCAGATGTTTCAGCCAATGATATTCTTATAGTAATACACAGATACACTTTCACTGACTGAGATGTGTAGTGATTTGACGCAGATTTTTTGATAGAGAACCATTCATGAACTATTAAAAAAAGGCTTTTTGCAAAATCGTGGATTTTGGATGGACAGATTGATTCATTGAATATAGATATGTATTATTATATTTACCAATTGGATTGGGGGAAATCACTAAAGTGAAATACAGAATAAATAACACTGACATCATTTTATTCAAATAAAATAAACCCACATATGAAGAGTTTCTATGAGAACTTAACTAATTAATATTGTTTGAAATGTTTTAGTATACATTATAGAAGCCGCTATCTCAGTTGTCCTTGTAAATTATTTGTACTAATTTTATGATTCCGTTTCTCGAACACGGAATGTATATTAATGTAGAGATAAAAATGGTATTTTACCACTTATCACAGGGAATAGAGAAATAGAGGACAAAAACTTCTTTTAACTGTTACGTAATCAGCAACGTATTAATTATTCGTTCTGTCATTTTTTTTATTATTGCCGCCGTCACTTCTTATCTTTTTCCAGTGATTAATCAATCTCGAGAAATCTCTTTAATAATATTTTTACCCAGGAACTTTTTTACCATTGGAACTTTTTAATACAATCATTTCTAACGTTAAATTTTAATTTTTCTAACGCCTGATATTGCGAATCAAAAAAAAATGTAAAGAATTTTCATTAATATTTCTAAATAAACGATATTTTAAATAATTAGAAATATGACCCAATTCGTGAATATTTTCAACTGCGTTATTAATTTCGCAATTCAACAATTTTCTTTGAGTGGTTAGTTTAGTATTCTCAAATTTAAAAGTGACTTTATTGTGCAGATTGTGAATTTTAAACTTATTCGTGTGATTTAGAATATGAGCTGGAATAAGGGCTTCTTTGGGACATTTAATTAAAAGCGTACGTTGTTCTTTCAAAATGACGAGTCGACGTTGAAATTTAAGCCATTTGTCCATGTCACTTCTCACGTTTTCACCATTTTTTTCACCATTTTTCACCATTTTGAAAGAACAACGTACGCTTTTAATTAAATGTCGCAAAGAAGCCCTTAATCCAGCTCATATTCTAAATCACACGAATAAGTTTAAAATTCAAAATCTGCACAATAAAGTCACTTTTGAATTTGAGAATACTAAACGAACCACTCAAAGAAAATTGTTAAATTGCGAAATTAATAACGTAGTTGAAAATATTCACGAATTGGGTCATATTTCTTATTATTTAAAATATCGTTTATTTAGAAATATTAATGAAAATTCTTTACATTTTTTTTTGATTCGCAATATCAGGCGTTAGAAAAATTAAAATTTAACGTTAGAAATGATTGTATTAAAAAGTTCCAATGGTTAAAAGATAGAAACTTCGAAACAAATGTTAAACTTCGAGAATTTAGAGTTAAAAAATGTTTTAGAAATGTTTCAAATGTAAAAATCCCTGATGAAATTGCTGAATCTTTAGCCTTGGGAAAAAAATTTGGTGTTCCCTACAAAACCGATAAAATTCCAGTGAACAATATCATTGCCAATAATTGAAATTCCATAAAAAATATAGAAAAAGAAGAGGATAAATTAAAAATTAGAAGGACAGTAACTGAATTAATTTCAAATCACAATAGAAATAAAAAATTAAAAAATAATAATAAAATTACAGAAAACATCATAAACTTTCAAAAAAACCACAAAGATTTATTGTTTATAAAAGCCGATAAAGGCAATATTATGGTGGCAGTGAATAGGAACGATTATAATTTCACTATAGAAAACATTTTTAAAAGATTAATTGTTAATTGATTGTTAATTAATTGTTGATTAATTGTTAATTGATTAATTGTTTCCACAATTGGATCACCAACTTACAACCTAGCAAAACACTTATCAAACACTTTAAAACTTATTTCAGGAAATACTGAGCCGTTTATAAAAAACAGTTGGGATCTCAAACAAAATCTTAATAACATTAGAATACCTCATACCCATTCATTAGTTTCATTAGATGTCGTTTCAATGTTTGATAATATACCCCTGGATTTAGCTTTAGATTGTGCAGAAGAAAAATTAAATTTATATAAAAACTTAACAAAAATTTCAAAAAATGAATTTTTAATTGGCGTTAGAACTGTTTTCAATAATACAGTGTTTTCTTTTAATAATAAATTTTATAAACAGTTATCAAGATGTCCAATGGGATCTCCATTATCTCCCATAATTTCAAATTTAGTTATGGAAGATATTGAAAAAAGAGCCTTATCTGGATTATCATTCTAACCAATTTTATATAAACATTACGTAGATGACATTTTAACAATCGTTCCAACTAACAAAATTATAGAGCTCATAAATATATTTAATAGTATCGATGAAAAAATTCAATTTACTCTTGAAAAAGAAAATAACAACATCTTAAGTTTCTTAGATTTGGAAATTCAAAGAATACCTAGTGGAAATTTAATCACAAACTGGTTTAAGAAACCATCTTGGTCAGGTTGTTACTTAAATTATGAATCCCATCATTTGTTCAGTCAAAAAATAGGATTGATTAAAGGTTTAGTGGACAGATGCATAAAATTAAGTGATGTAAAATATAGAAAAGATAATTTAGACCAATTGAAAACCACCTTACAATTAAACAATTACCCCTTGCTGTTAATAGAAAATGTCATCAAAGAACGTATTAATGAAACATACAAAACTTCCATTATAGAAAAGAAGAAGAAAAAATGGTTACAAAATTACAAAAAAACTGATCTAAAAGTTACCTTACCATATGTTCAAGGCCTTTCTGAAAGATTA
>NC_046657.1:125315095-125327231 GCF_010883055.1 Belonocnema kinseyi | reverse complement strand
ATTTAAATCAACTTAATTTATTCAATCTTATATTCTCAAGCTTTGGCGCGCCTTTTCATCAGAGGTTTATTAATATTTGTCACCTCTGTAATTACGACTTTTTATAACAGTCAGTCTTGTATCTTCCGTCTGTAAACATCGTTTCAATTATGTGACATTTTTCATAAATTATTGAAGCCTCTCCAATATCTTTGAGGCTTCAATCAATAGAAATTTTGTCCTGTTAAAAAAATTCTTGAAAAAAAAATTTTAAATGACGCTGTTTGTTTTTATAAAATATGACTTTGTTTTCTGACTCAGGTATGTTTCAATATAATAACTTTTTTATTTTGTTCAAACCGATATCCTTTTTACGACACTAATTATTAGAACGCTTACGCTCATACAATTTTTTATTAAATTATAGATTTGTATATCGACTCTTGAAAAAGACCCGCAGTGTTGATCGAAACGTTAAGGATTTTTTTAAAAGAAATAAATATGTTTTTCACATGTTATTTTGGATGCTTTTATTTTGATTTTATCATTGACCGTAAGACCGAATATTTGCTGAATTTAGCTAAAATACTGATTGAGAAGAGCTTCCTTCAGGGCGAGGCTCTTCTAATGCACTACGTTCAAGCTGACTCTTGCTTTTTATTAATATTGCACAAATTATGGATGTTTTTCCCCTTCACAAATTTTCGAAAACATTTCGAAATTTCAAACATAATTCCACAATAACATTGGGACAAATATCAGTCAAGCAATATTCCACAAATTGTGGGAAGTTTTCCCTAAAGAAAGTTCGGGAAAATCCCCAAACTAATGGGTAATTTGCAATCTAGATCGGGAATTTTCCTCACGAAATGTTGGGAATTTTCCCAAACTCTTGGGAAGATTCCTATTATTCTTTGAGGTTTTCCCCTCGAACGTTTGGGTATACTCCTAAAGTAATTTTGTGAAAAACTTCCCAAACTTTTTGGGAACATTCCTAAAAATATTTGTACAGTGTAGTCAATTGGTCAGCCCGGACAAGGTACCCTGACTTCGTCAATGGCGTGGCGAATACTGCTCTAAGAAACCAAGTAGCCTGTCAGAATATTCAGATGATACGTCCGTATGCGGGGTTATGTGAAGGCCGATTTTACATTTCGCTAGATAGAAGATGATTTTGATCTAACAGAGGAATTGAGTAGGAGCAAAAAGACGGCTGCCGGGCTTACCAAAAACTATTTTTATAGAACTGCAGAGAAAAAGACAAAGTACATCAATTTCATTATCATTGATTCAGTTAGTGACTAAAAACAAAAAATTGTTCAAATACCCTTAGTTCTGATCACATACTTCTAACGACGTTGAGGAGATAGAAGTTATGATCACCGTAGTCGAATTCTGAATAACCAGTAGATATATTTAAATACTATAAACAATAAATTAAGCATTAATTATTGAATAACGCTACGCTCAAAGTTATTACAGAATCAGTCGAAACGAGCACAGAAAAAACTCAGTGTTATGTTGAACTTGATTTCAGATTACAGATTACCTGCAACCAAAATGACCCCAGATTTATAATCTTTGTCCTGACATCTCGGATAATTTTCTAAGTTCACACAGGTTGTAAAGGTAATTTTTAATATTTATCTCTAATGTTTGGATAAATTGACATTGTCTGCTTGTAAGCAGCAAAACTTTACATGTTCACATCTAAAACAAGCTCATCAAGGATAACAAAACTAATTATTTTCTTTTGCGGTACAATCGAAAACGCATAATAGCTGGAGTGATGTGCAAGTTCATCATCAACTTTGCGAATACAGCTATTTTTGGCGACGGCGACTAGTGGGGGTTAGTGGTAGGAACATCTCTATTTGCATTATATTAGATCTCGATAATGCGATTTTTAGGTGTTAGTTTTTATTTTAAAAATTAAATTTGACAAAATAGTTTATTTATTTTAATTAACTATATAAGTCGAACTTTTCAGGGCCCAAGTAATGTAGTCCGGTCCCGGTCCATCGTAAAACCGATCATTCAGAGTATCATTTCTGCTGATTGGTTCAGAAAAATTAGCAAGACCGTTATATCCGTATAATTTAATTCTTTCATATGGTCGCGTCCTTGCATCTGCCAGGAATGGGTACAACTCTCCAGAGAACATTATTCCGATGATGTAATTACGAACCATCCCAACTCTATAAAATCCTGCATCTAACAACATAGGTTCATGTGTTGTTTTACATTCGTAATATTTAACACGAATTATGATAGGAGAAGGATGAATTGCTCCTTCTCTATGTGGAAAAACTAATTCTGTAAAACAAAGAGTAAATCGAAAATTAATTCTTGTCTTAATTATTAAATTAATTTAATTAATCCTATTTTTTATTTTATAGAACAAATTAATTTGTGCTAAAATCCCTAAATTAATTAGAAGCTATTTTCTCAAAACCAAATTAAATTATTTGAGTACTTATTGACTTGACTCTTGAGCGCTAGTTATTATACATCTTTGACTCCAAAATAGCAAGCGAGTTTTTTATTTTAATATGTACACAAAATGGTTAGTTAAAATTAATTGGCGAGTGAAAAATTAAATTAGGATTAGTAGTATGAAAGAAATTTTTTGTTTTGACGCTAACTATTTTAAATCGGCATGGATATCACAAAAAATTGAATGAACAGAGTGTTTACGATTTGATATAAAATTTCTGAATTTAAATTTCAAGTGAAAACGGTTCGAAAAATTAACAAGTACCTACAAAAATTACTTCACGTCTTTTTGTTCTATTCCGTCAACATTAACCCATTTTAGTGACTATATGTTCTCGCGACTAGATACGGAAACTGATACCATATGGAACAAAAGAAAAATATGCACCAAATGGATTTTCACATCCCCGACCTCTCCTTGACAGATTTGATTTGTTAATTTTATTTAATATTAATTTTCACCAGGGATGTACAATATTTAAAAATCCTGAATCTGAGGGGTCTGGTCGATTGTTTGCGGGCATCCTAAATTTGTTTCTATCGGATCCAATCGGGTTTCGGCTTCACAAACAGTTTCGTCATATTGTCAGATTTTCGACGCGATCTGAACACCTGAAATCCCGACATTATTTCGATCTTTTGCGTCCGATGAGACTTTCAAGTTTTTTGGTTGGATATTCGAGCTGGCTTGTGAACACGATACCCGACACCGTCACTTTCCAAACTACTAATTAATATACATAGTAGGTCCTAAAAGGAAGTTGAGTGAGTCCAGGAAAAAACATTAATTGCAGATAAAGTTACATGCAACTAAAATTTTTCAAAGTAGCTTCCTTCTTCGTCGGAACATCGACGCCATCGTTTTTGCCCAGCCCTGAACGCACCCTGAAAGGCGTCGACGGGGACCTTTTTCAAGCACCTCGTCTTTGCTTCTTTGACAGCTCCTAGAGTCCAGAAATGGTGGCCCTTGAGTTCCTTCTTGATCCTCGGGAGCGAGAAGAAGTTCTGTGGTGCCAAGTCGAGGCGGTACGGTGGCTGGGGCAGTATTACCACAACGCATTTCGCTAAGTACTCCCTAACAGTGGAGGTGGTGGGGGACGGCGCGTTTTCATGGTGAAGAAGCCAAGTGTTGGCGATCTCCTTTTTGACGCGTTTCACTCTGCTTTGAAGCATTTTTAGAACTTCCAAATATGAATGGTCGCCGTATAGTCCCGACTTAGCACCACCGTACTTCTTCTTGTTCCCGATGAACCAGAAGAAACTCAAGGGTCATCTTTTTGGGAATTTAGAAACCGTCAAAGAAGCGACAACCGCTCCTGCCGGTGTTTTGACACGGAAGGAAGATAATTTGAAGAACTTTAGTTGCTTGTACCTTCACCTGCAATTAATCTTTTTTCCTGGACTTATTCAACTTACTTTCGGGACAGACCCTGCCAATTCAATTATTATAACACATTTGAAAAGATGCGTAACTGTGTTACTCTAGCGAAACGTTTGGATAGTAATCCATTCCAAAATAATTATATTTAAATTCGTATAGCCTTTCTAGTAAGGAAAAACTGTTGGTTATGAAACCAACCACGGAAGCCCCAAGACGTGGCTAAAATAGATACCTTCCTTCGTGAGGATATCTCGGAAGAATCCCACATGTGTATCATCGATTGTTCAGTTGATAGAGCTGCAAAAACTTTGGCTGATTCAAATCGAAATCTAAAACCGAAGATGGATCAAAATACCAAAAGAAGCATCCATCAACTGAACAAGACGATGGGATAGGCAAGATAAAATGCGTCCAGTGTTCAATCAGCGATTGACCAGATAACATCCGGTTGTCCGCTCACTGAAAGTGTTCGAAAATTCGCAGAAGAATTGAGGATCTTCAATTACACACTGAAAAAGTCATGGCTGCTGAAAATCAAGCCACATATTGGTGACATAATAGGGGTGCTATCTAAGCAATAAAGAGAAAAAAGAGGAGAGCGAAATGGGTCAGAGAGAATCAAGAGGTTCTCGCTGACCCATAGCGCCTTTTCAGCGTTTGGCTTACTTTTTTGTTCTTTTTTTTTTACTTTTAGAATAGACAACAAAAATTATCAACGCATTATTACACCGAGTGAAGGATTAGTATGTGTGTATCTAGTGTCAAAAATCATAAAAATGATTTGAATTTCTTTATTGATTATGGATGCAAACTGATCATTTTAATCAAGGCTTTATTCCTCAGTCATAAAATAATTCTAAAGTGAAAAAATCTCGGTATCAGGCATGTTAAATTATAGATATGTATTATTTATTATATTTACCAATAGGATTGGGAAAAAGCACTAAGGCGAAACACATTATAACTATAACGGACACCATTTTTTTCTTAAATAAAAGAAAACCAAGGCTCAAGAATTTCGAGACGAGATTAACTAATTAATATTCTTGAAAATATTTCAGTATACACTACAGCAGACGCTATCTCATTTTTGCTTATGAATTATTTGTATTATTTTTATAATTCTGCTTCTCAAACGCCGTTTCGCAATCAGTCACGTCTTAATTATCGTGGTTGTCACTTTTTAACAATTTTTGTGTTATGAAATTTATTGCCACCGTTTTTTAATTCTTACCTTTTTCCAGTTTCCAGTTCCTTTGACCAGTTGCTCAACATATTTTAGTTGAATTTTTACAGGATGATTAATTTCAATATGGTGTTTTCAATAAAATTATATTAGATTATTATTTGTTACGCAATAAAACTTTATTTTCTACAAAAAGGGGTATCTGTACAAAATTACCTGCAATAAAAATAATCTCTTAATCATCTAATTTTTAATATTTATATTCTTCTACTTTTCGATGTGACGCCTTGTCAGAGATAATGCTCTATCAATAGATATTTATTCTGTCATTCATGTTCAAACTGTGAAATCACATTTCAATATACTTTCGCATTTGACTAATTTATAAAGCGTCATACAAACGAACTGCTATACATAATTTGTTTAATTTCGAAGCTAAAAATAGTGTCTGTGGTCAAATAAACCTGCTTGAAAACAGTTTTTAAAAAAATTAAGGAAGCGTTAAATCAGTATCGTAAATTCTTAAACTATTTTTCTACTTCTGATGTAAGTTCATTTTGGATTTGGCAATGCAGAATAATTACTTAATTTATATTTCATCAAACAGTATTTTTTCACATTTAATTATAAATGATCGAAGTTCTTATACTAGCACTAAGCAATATTAAAAATCTAATTTTAAATTTGAAAAAATCATTTCCTATTCAATCTGATTAATATGTTAAGCATTTTCTGTTATTGAAGTTTCTTAACTTGATCGATATTGTGGAATTTCTGCCTCCATGGTTTGGAGGGTTATCCACTGTCGGCAAAGTACCATTCGCTGATGATATAACAGATTCATTTGAAATGAATTTTTAAATCAAAAAGAGAAATTTTCAAAAAATTATTTTCATTCAAAAAAGATTTCAGCAATGAAATATAAATTTTTAACAAAAGGTTAATGCTCTAAAAAAGAAGTTAAATTTTCATCACAAAAAGACGAATTTTAAAGTAAACGCTCTAATTTTCAACAAAAAAAGAAGGTCTCTTTAAGAAGAAGATTTTTTTAAAAAGAAAAAATTCTTATTTAAAATTTTAAAATTCACCTGTTTTAGTATAATTTATTTTCGAAAACAAAAATGCAAGTGATTCGTTGAGAATTTAACAATTTAGTTAAAAACTCATATTGTTTGGTTGAAAATTCAACTATATAGCAGAAGATTTACTTATTGTTTAAAATTCTTTTTTGTGTTAGAAAGTGTACTGGAATCTTTTTGGGATGAAGATTTAACTATCTTTATGAAATTTTTTTCTTTGAAATGATCTATTTTAGAAGAAATTTCATCTTCCCTGAATAAAAATGCAACTACTTGGCAGACAATTCAACTATTTTGTTACAAATTCATCCTTTTTTATTGTGAAAATTCCTCTTTTTGGATTAAAAATTAATTCTCTTTGTAGGAATTTATTTTTTGTTAAAAAAATCAATATTCTTATCTTAAAAACTCAACTGGAATCTTTATTTGATGAATATTGAACTATTTTTGCGAGATTTTTTTTTAATGCATCTGTTTTAAGAGAAATTTAATATCTTGTTGATAAAAAGACAACTCTATTGCTGAAATTCCTTTTAAATGTTAACCCTTTTTTGAACATTTATCTTTTTAATTTAAAAATTTAACTGTTTTAGCAGAATTTTCATTATTCTTTTGAAAAAGCGAAACGGTTTCATTGAGAATTTAACAATCCTATTAAAAAGTACTTTTTTCAATTCGAATATTTAGCAGAAAATTTAATTATTGTTTACAATTTTTATTCTGGTGTTGGAAAGTGCACTGAATGAAAATTTAACTAGCTTTTTGGAGAAAAAAATATATTATCTGTTTTAGAAGAAAATTAGTTAAACATTAAACTCTTTGGCTGAAAATTGAACTATTTTGCTGAAAATTAATCTGTTTAAATTCAAAATTAAACTACTTGGGGAAACTTAAACTACATTGTTAACCATTTATTTTATTTATTGAAATTCAACTGTATAGTGGAAAGTCTTTTCTTTAATTAATTTTTAAACTGTAAGCGTAACTTTTTCATTTTTTTAAGTTTGATATTTTTTAGTTAAAAAATCTTTTTGTTGAAAAATCGTTTGTATTGAAGTGTTAACAATTGAGATAAACTTCTATTTCTTTCTGAAGTGAAAAATCTTTATTTGTTTGAAAATCGTCTTTTTGATTTAAAAATTCTTTTTTTTATATAGAAATTTTATCTTTTTTTATTGAAATATAAACAATGACACTTTTTTGTTGGGAATTTATCTTTTTAGATTGAAAATTAAACTGTTATGTTAGATATTTTATTATTTTGTTGAAAATTCAAGTAAACTTAAAAAAAGCAAATACTTTTTCATCAAAAGGTTTACTTCCAACCAAAAAGATGGACTTTTTAAAAAAATTTCAATCAAAAATATTGTTATCTTAAACTATAAACAGTTGAGCACAACCAAAAAAGAAAAATAACAGATACATTTTCAAATCATGAAACTGCATTTTTACTAAAATAGTTTCATTTTCAACCAAGGAAAATATTTTTCTGTCAAAAAAATATAATAAAATTTTATTTAAAAGGTTGAATTTCAAAACAAAAAATATGCATTATCAACAAATAAGTTAATTTTAAACATAAAAAGACAAATATTTAACGAAAAAGTTAAATTTTCAGTTAAAAAGATTGACTTTTTAACAAAATTATGGAATTTTCAACCTAATAATTAAACTAGTTATTAGTTATTAGTTAAGTTCAACTAAAAACGACAAATTGTAAACAACATTTTTTTGTTGAAAATTCATCTTTTTTTATTGAAAATTTTATTATTTGGTTAAAAATTCAACAACTTTGTTAGGAAGTCAATCTTTTTGGTTGAAAAATCAAGTGTTTTGTTAAAAATTCGTCCTTTATTGTTGAAAATGATCTTATTTGTTGAAAATGCATATTTTTTGTTTAAAAATTCATATGTTTTGTACAAAATTCGACATTTTGGGAAAAAAACTTAAACCTTTTGGATTACATTTCTTTTCTTATTAACATAAAAATCTGTTCCTTCGTTTAAAACTCAACTATTTTAATAAAAATTCAGATTTCTGGTTTAAAACTGTACCTGTTCTTTTTCTGTTTCGGTCCAACTCAACAGTTTTTGGTTTAAAATAACAATCCTTTTTTATTGACGAATCAAATTTTACATTGGATGTGAAGAATTCATCTATTTTTGGATGAAAATTTTATCATTTTGTTAAAAATTCCACAATTTTGTTAAAAAGACCATATTTTCGGTAAAAACTGAACTTTTTTGTGGAAGATACAGTTTTATTTTTAAATAAAATTTCTGTAATAAAAATTTAACCATTGCATTTTTTGTTAAAGATTTAATTATTCACTTAAAAATTTAATTCATTTGTTGAAAATTTGCCTTTTTGGTTGAAAATAAATCTTTTTGGTAGAAAATTTAACTATTTGGATCAAATTTGAAATATTTTATTGAGTTTCGTATTTAGTTACACTTTAACTGCTTTGTAGTAAACTCATCTTTTGGCCTGAAAATATAACATTTTGTTTGCCATTATTATTTTGTTAACCAAAAATTCAACAATAAAATTTTCATTACAAACAATTAATTTGAAAAAAACTAATTACCAACAAAAAAATTAATTTTCAACCAAAAAGATTGACTTTTTAACTAAATGGTTTAATTTTTAACAGAATAATAAAATTTTTAGCCAAAAAAGATAATTTATTCTTTACAAAAAGATAGAAAAGTTTATATTTAAACAAAAAATATTGTTCACTCAAAAAAATGTCTTGTTGCATCAACTAGAATTCTAGTTACTCTAACCAGAAAAAATAGTAAGGGCATATTTAATCACAATTATGGTTGATTTAACCAGACAGGTTTTTTGTCTTATTTTAAAGTATTAGCAGTTGAGTTCAAAAAAAAAATAAAAGTGTTGCAACAAGTTAGTTGCCTCCTCAATAAAAACAGAATAATTTTTACCCAAACAGTTGCATTTTTAGCAAAAAAAAATTAAATTTCAACGGCAACAGATATATTTTAAATCAAAAATCTGATTTTTACTAAAAGGGTTGAATTTTCAACAATGAAAAATATTCTTCTGTTAGTAAGTAAAAAAATATCATCAAAAAGTATGACTTTTTCCAAAAATTAGAATTTTCTACAAAACATTTGATTTTTCAAACCCAAAATATGCATTTTAAACAAATATTTCAACATTTTATTGCAGCTTCTCTCATTTTTTCATAAATTTATTCATTTTTAATTTTATTTTTTAGAATAAAATAATTATAATGCACCCCGACAAAAATAATTAATAACAAATTTGTTTTTTATTCTGTGTCGTTTTTCTATAAACTCAATTGGTTTATTTTTAATGTTATTTGTTACGATTGAAACAGAAAATGGGTAGCCGTTTTAATCACATACAAAATATTGGTCATTTCTCGAATTTTTTGCGGTTCGCAAATATTTTTCATGACGAGTGAAATTAAAAAATTAAAACTAAAGCTGAAAGTTTTTAAATTTTTGATTTGAATTTTGATTTTTTGTTATAAACTGAACACTCCTTAAATTCAAAGCCTTCCTGAACTCTTAAAAAGCTTGTAAGTTTTTATTTTGAAATCTGCGAAAATTTACATTTTTTTTAAAATTAAGGTGTTTAAAATATTTGCAATTATTTTAAATTTTTTATTGGTTTTGAATCTTTTATAGCTTCTAAATATCTCTTCAACTTATTCGATTTTTTCTAGGAATTACAGCTGTTCAATAGTGATTATGCAAAAAAATGTAGAAATTTTACTTGTAAATTAATTTTTGCAAATAGAGCAATGAAAATTGTAACGTTGATTTTTAGTTTTGAATATATAATTTTTTTATAATTTTTTTGAATAAAAACAATTTTAATTTAAAAATTTTAGACTAAACTAATATTTTAGATTTAATAAAAACCTTTAATTTAAAAAAGTTATAAAGTTTCAGTCGGGCGTTTACATTTGTTTAACTATTAAGACTTTCCAATTGAAACAGTTTAATTTTTAACTTTAAAATCCGAAAATTTAGAAATTTTGTACTGATTCCGCATCGTCTCGTAAAATCAATTAATATGTACTTGTTGATCCTTAATGTACTTTTATAATCATTATAAACTGTATTCACATTGTATCAACTAAGGAGGTATTTTTTATGCAACAATTCACGATTTTAAATGCCTTTCATTTATATTTCTTAAGTCTTTAAAACTGAATTTTCAAATTCTGTGAATAAAAAATGTACGCATTAAAACTGAAAAACAAAATGGAAAATTTGTAAGTTAAATATTTTTGAATTTCACATTGTAAACTAAATAATGCCTTAATTCGAAAAGATAAGAATTTAACTTATGATTTTAAAAAACTCTTAAAATCAAACTTGGACAGATTTTTCCCTACATTTTTTTGGTCAAATTCTCGGACAAAAAATAAATTTACTGTCATTTCTAGGATTTTTTTCGGTCCTCAAACACTAAGCATCCTATCAAAAAATGATTCATGAAAAATTTAAAACCCTTTTTTTGGTGAATAACGTTTGTCTCTTTATTTTTTTCGAAGCTTGACTTATTTTTCCAAATATTTATTTTTTCATTTTTTTCGTATCATTTTTTAAGATTGAAACATAAACTATGCATCCGCTCAAAATTTTATTTTCAACATATTTATAGATCTTTTTTGATGCATAATTCTAGTGAATTGATTGTTTTTCGCATCTTGCATATTTTCCTTTGTTTTTCGTGCCTTAAATTTTGTGTAAAATTGCAACCTAATCTGACCATTCTTTCAAAAGTTATCCGGTTTCTCATTTGAATTTCCCGCTACTAATGCCCATTCAGCCGCGCAGTCCCATTGCGATGCTTAGTTTCGCATTTGGTCGGTGGGCAGCGCGAGTGCTACGGTTGCTCGCAACTGAGATTAATCACCAACGATGTAAGAATCCTTCAACCAGTGGCGTCGAAACTAAATATTTTTATGATTCAACTCCCTTGTCCGTCACTCTTTGCCTAAACATAAACCCGAATCCCCTTCCGGTAAAAATCGACGCCCCTCCCACAAAAATTCTGTCAACACCTCTGGCATTAAGTTGAAATCATGAATTAGTTGGCGAGCAGCGCTTCCAATTTCGGGAAATTTTTTTAACTGCGCTTGTGTCGCCCCAGCAACTCAATTTTGTACTATTATCGAGCGCATTTTGAATTATATAAATATTCAAATATACAATTTATGATGAATAATGATTGAGAAATGCTTAAAAAGTAATTTCTTAACCCTAAAATAGAAGTGTGGAGTGTCTTACGAAAAAAATAATTTTATTATATTGCAAAAATTCTATTAATTCTGACTTCAGAAAAAACAATATTCCTAATTTATTTTTAGTAATTTTAATGATTTTATTGTAAGTCACAGTCATAGGCGCGCGACTGTTAGTTCTCGCGCTTCGCGCTTGATAATGTATTTATCTCGTGCTTCGCTCTCAATTATGTATTTACCTCGTGCTGCACGCTCGGTCTTTCTACTTCTCCCGCATTCGTGGACAAATCTTTTAAAATCAAAGGTCAACGGACTGACAACTGTAATTTTGTGATTTTGAACTCTCTTTTATTAAAGCGCTTTCGGCTTTAACGAACACATTCTCATCACGTATCTCGTGCTTCGCACTCGATTTATTCAAAATGTCAACTTTTCTACATTATACACAACCCTTTTATATTAAATATGATACATTTCTTAAGTAACTTTGCCTGGGATTGCTTATTCAAAAATTACAAAATAAAGAGCAAATTGTATTTATCATGATTATTTTTATATTTGTTTCTTATTTTGCTTTAAATTGTATTCTAAGCTGTGCTTAATCATGTATCATTTCAATAAATTTATGTCATTACAATTCATAATATGCATAAAGCATAAAAATTGAATAATACTAATTATTATTTCCTTGTTTTTATCATGTATTTTTATTTTTAATCTTGTTTTTTTATGATAAAATAAAAAATACTGTGCGCCTGTATAGTGTCTAA
>NC_046657.1:125290738-125314995 GCF_010883055.1 Belonocnema kinseyi | reverse complement strand
GTGTTCAGGCGAACATTTTTTGTCTGTTAATTTTAGTTTGTACATTGTGTCATTTTCAAAAAAATGTAATATTTTTATTTTGAATGTTAATTTTTACGTCTAAAGCAAAAACTACGTATTCTATCAAAAATTATAGCTCTTTTTGGATGAACAAGTTTTGTCTCATTTTGTTTTCGTAGCTTGTGTCGCTAGACCAAAAAAATTGTATTTTTTTATTTTTAATTTTTTTTACGACTAAAAACAAAATCTACGCATCCTATCGAAAAATGGTTTATTATAAATTTATAGGTTTTTCCAGGGTGCGCAATTAAAAAACTTGTTATCATAAGCTTGTAGGACTTTGAAAAAACAACGTTTTTCTTCTCGTGGCTTTTTTCATATCGTGCGTTGTTTGGCTTAAAATGTTCACTTTAGTTTGTTTTTTTGGATTTTTAAAATGCTTTAACTCTGATAATTTTGTTTTGACAGAAAAAAGTCATAGGGATAAATTGTTTGAATTTCTGAGTACTATAAATATTTGTACATAGAATTTTGAAATCTTGAAAACATGTGGTTTCGAACATTTTTGGTACGATCAAATAAAAAATGTTTAACTTTTTAATAAAAATTTAAAAGGTGTTTGAACAGACTTGTGGGGCATTGAAAAAGAAACATTTTTCTTTTCTTGACTTTTTTTCATATCATGCGTCATTTGGCTCAAAATGTTGATTTTCGTGTGTTTTTTGAAATTTTATAAATGCTAATACTGTTGTAAATTTTAATTCTATACAAAAAAGTCATAAGGATAAATTGTTCGCCTGATTGAATACTATGAATATGCGTACAGACAATTTTTGAATTAAAAAAAAGCGGTCTTGAAAATTTTCAAAATACGCTCATTTTTTGAATTTTCACTCAAAATGTCTGGCTAACGAACTTGACCTTTATTTTAGTACACTGAAAGAGTATACCATAGGTTAATTCAATCTGTCAATTCTTTCGAAAGTTATCGTTCTAAAAATCTAAACATCTACAGACACACACGCGCGGGCGCACGCATACACAGACAGACATATTCGTAAAAACCTGTTTTTCGGATTCAGGAGGTCTCAAAACGTGGACATTTGACAAAAACGGGGTGGGTCAAATTTTACCCAAATCTAATACCTTCTCTTGATGAAAATGTAAAAATAAATTTAATTTAGAAACTTGAGAGAGACGAGATTAATCATTGTGATAAAAAAAAAAACGTTTTCTTTCTCTGAACTCCGAATTTATAACTTCTTTTTAATTAAAATGGAATTATTTTTTATTTGCTACTCCAAAATCTGATTGTAGAATGAAGAAATTACTGTTTATGCATTTTCCAATCATTATTTATTATAAATATTAAATTTGAATATTTATGCGATTCAAAATCAGTGTGCCATCGCAGTTGGCTTCGACTTTCAGCGTTAAGCCGTTAAAGTTCAATGGTGGCTGATCTTCATTTGTTAGTTCTCTAGCCAAACAAATGACAGTCTCATTGATCTGAAGTTAGGCCATGAAAAGAATGCACGCTTTTGTTTAGCTGATTTCATTTTCTAAGGGCCGATTCCACCAACTGTGATTAAAATTTAATCATTGATTAACTTAGTTTAATCCTTGATTAACTTAGTTTAATCAGCAGATTGCGTTCCACCTACTTTTAAAACATGATTAAAGAAGTATCTTGTACTCACACAACTTATATTCAATTTCAATCGATAGCTAATTCCTGTCCATTTATAGAAACGATGTACATAAAAAAACACGTCGCCGCTCGTCGTTCGTGAGCAGTCGAGGTCCATTTTGCGCGCGAATACAAGTTCGAAATCAGCCAATCAGAATCACCATTACAACAGAAACGCGCAGAAATTAGACTTATTGCGAACAGAGCATACGACTGGCTAACCAGAGGTTAAAAATTCATCGTGGAACGCGTCACAAGTTAATCGTGATTCAGGGCCGATTTCACCAATTTTGATTAAATCGTTAATCATTGATTAGCCTTATTTAATCAATGCTTTGCGTTTCACCATTCTGTTAATCATGATTAGGGGAAGATAATCACGAGTTAACTTAGCCGCCCAATAATGGCTGGTTATGGAGTTTAATCAGTGATTAAAGTAACATAACCCCGAAATTAAAGTGCAAGTGCAGTGAGTGCAGTATACAGAAAGGAAATTTGGCTCTGCTTTACAGTAATATTTTATCCTCATCTGATGATGATGAAATGCTTAACCACGTTCAGAGAAGGCCGCGAATATTCAGACACAATTGCCGCTTCTCTTCTATTACACTTGCCACTGAACCCACTTGTAACTTCAAACTTTGGGAATCTTATCATATTCTAACATGGCACCGAGTGTTCATGAAGTATTTCGTTCTAACCAATCAGAGTCACCGTTACAACAGAAAAGCCTAGAAACTAGACCTTATTGTGAACAAAGTATATGATTAGCTAACCAGAGGTTGAAAATGCTTGGTAGAACGCATCGTGGGTTAACACTGATTTAATCATTGTTAAAAAAATAATCATGATTAGTTAATCATGGATTTAATCAGAGTTGGTGAAATTGGCCCTAAAATGCTGATTAAGAAATAATCATGATTAGATAATCATGGATTTAATCACAGACGGTAGAATCGGCCCTATTTCGCGTATTATTCAGGTGCGATTTGATAGAAGAAATCATCATCGCTGATGGAATTTGATTTTGAGTTATTTTTACTGTGAACCATATTTTTATTCACTGGCATCACACTGACATAAAAAAAAACGAAATTTTCATCAACAGATGCCCGAATAATGCATTTATTTGTTAAATTTATTTATAAAAAAATTACTGAAATAGTGATGGATGTTGCTAAAATGAGCATTTTTTTTTAAAGGAGTAAAACGGGAAATGCTCATGCACTTACCACATTCGATCTTTGGGGACCATGAGCCCAATATGTGCACATCACGCATATATGCGTAACGCATATACACGTGAGATGCACACATGAACGCACAGTCCACAAGGAACGAATGTGAGTGTGGGACTCACCAAACGGCGCCTACCCACTAAACCAAACTCCTTTTCCTGCCAACCGAGGACTCCGGAACCGCTTTTCGCATTACTTCAGAGTCCAAGGTTGTTGGCTAGTAAGACGTGCTTCGGCTTCCTTCTGATTCTGCCTGCTTGGCAAACACCTGTTCTCCTCTTTGCCCAAGCAAAATTCTTTCATCGTCCTCAGTAGTGCAGGTACAACACTTCGGGTACGTCGGCATTCAGCATTTTGCTTGGGCAAACTTCTTTTACCTTGGGCATGCGAGAGGCTTCTTCCACGAAGCTGCCTCCCTGAAGGCCAAGCACCTCATCGTCCCCGGAAGATGATCTGTCCGGGGTTTCTCATCTTTAGCGGCACAAAGGAAGCACTGCGGTGTGTTTTCACACGCCGCAGCCCTATGTCCTTCTTTGCCACATCTCCAACATACCTTCGTTCGGTCCGGGCCTTTGCAGCCAGCTGCCATGTGGCCGAAGTCTAGACAGCGGTAGCAACGGACCCTTTCCACCTTCTTCTGAACGCGACAGGACACCCATTCCACCTTCAGTTGTCCTGCGCGTAGCAATCTTGTCGCCACTTCTTCTGTCAGCTCCACGAAAGCCCTCAGATTACCTCTGAAGGGTCTTTTCGTGAGGCTGACCTTCACCTCTCCAACTTCGATGTCCTTGAAGTGACTTCTCACGGCCTCTCCAACCTCTTCCGCAACAGTTGTAGTGTCGAGGTCAAGGACCTCCACCTCCACACGAGGGACGAGCTCACGCACGATACCCTCATCACCAACCGCATCTCTTATTGCGGCCGATAGTTCTGCTCTGCCCTTTCCGGTGGGTCCTAACTCCACAAGGACCTCACCGTTTCGGGTCTCCCTAACCCCCTTGATTTTTACACCAAGGGCGTCAGGATTCACCTTCTGTTTGAGGCCCTTGAGGACCCCCGCGTAGTTTAGACCCTCGGCGGGCTTTATTAGAACCGCCTCGGGTCGAGCACGCATCTGCACCTTCTTCTTCTTTCTCACCTTGTTGAAAGGTGTTTCCTTCACCTCTTCTACTTTCGTCGGGGTCGAGGTCGTTACCTCCACAGACTTCTGCACCCTCTGTTTTTTAAGCAGCGGTTTGGAGCAGCTAGCCACAACGGGACTCAAGGAGATCTCCCTCTCTCTTTTCCCATGTTGGGAAGCGGGGATCTCCACGGCTTCTTCGGTTTGAGTCGAGTTGTGGCTGGCGTCCCGTCTGGAGCTTATTAGCACCCGGGATCTCTCCATGTCCTCCTCAATTAACAACATGTCGTTATTAAGCCAACAATCCAAAACTCCCTCGCATATCCTCCATAATTTGCACACCAGTTGTGGGCACTTCGCTATCAAACGACTTCTCACTCTCACTTCGGTTTGTTTGTTCTAAATTTGACTCCGAGGATTGCTGTCTTTTTTTTTCTTTAAATTGATACAGATTTTCGTATAATTTGAATTTAGCTGTACCAGTTTTGATACTTTAGAAATTACTGTGACAATACAGAATTGTTACTGTTAGAAGTAAAAAAATATTTCGAACACTCCGAAACAAAAGAATACTGAACGTGGGCCGCATGTATCTATGAAAGACTTTTTTATAGACTATTCAAATGCATTGTCCAAAATATTCTAATCTGTGCTTCTTCTTTATTCATAATGTGTCCCCTAAGGGTTTACATGACCTTCGGTTCTTACATGAACATCTAAAAACTTTATATTATCTCATTCTAACTATTAACAATATTTACAACTACAGTGAAACCCTTCAATAGCCCACCATTCTGTAGCCCTTCCGAGAATTGACGCCGCGCCGCAGGTAGATTTAACAGGAGCTGCGCGGGGTTTGCGGTTGTCAATCAGGCGTGCATTCAGGCGTGAAAACCCAAAGGGAAAAACTGGCTATAATCAGTTAGTTCCCACCCAGCATCATCCCCAAAATCGGCACTATACAAGAGTTTCACTGTATTTACATCAATTCTTATATCTCCTTATTTTTACATTAATCTACCGCAATTTTACTGTCGAAAGAGTGAGCGAGCGAGTGGGAGTGAGCACATCTTAATCTACTTATACCATTAAATAAACATAACTATTTACAAATCTTTACGCTTCTAATCTCGGCGACTTCCATTTCCTTTTCCCTTCACTTTCAAATCTCTTTTATCTAATGCTCATTTTTCCCACTTCCATTCTTTCTCATTCGCGCTTTTAGCCCCCTTTAACCCTACCATCTACTTTTCACCCATTCCATCCACCCATATAATCTATACGATATTCTCTTGCCAGCTTCCCTTATCTTCTATTTCTCTTCTACTTCCATGCCATACACGCTCCTATGTTTCCTCTTTTCATTAACATATTCTACACTTTGTGTTCATTTCCTTTCCCCAATAAATCCCTTCCCGTTCCTCGTTTCCCAATATGAATTTCGCTATTTTGGTCCATCTTCTCTCTCAGCATCCCCTTTCTAAATACTTTGGCTGTCTTTCCTTTTTTATTATCTTATACTATTTATTATATATTGATTCCTCAATCATTCCCCATCTTTGAATTAATCTTCTTCCCTGTCGCTTATCTACAGTTTTGCATAACTTACACTATTCCCCTCTCCTATATCTCTTGTACTAAAGGACTCCCTCTTTTCTTCCCATCTTGTTAATTCTACCGCCCTCCCTCTCCTTTCTTTTGCCTCCTCCAAATACTTTTTTTCTCACTCCCCTCCCTTTCCCCCACTTAACTTCCTCTCGAATTGCCATGCCTTCTTATCTGCTTAAGTGCCTTATTTATCCCTTTGCGCTTCTTCTCTCACAATGTTTCCAGGTTTCCTCGAATCTACTCCTAGGATCCACCATATATACCTTTCTTCTAAGCTCCCAATCTTTTTTCTTTCCTTCCATCCCCATATCTTCACACCATAACCTAATATCGGTCATACCAGCGTAAAAAAATAATAATCACATGCTCTTTCTCAAATTTTTCTTGAAACTTCTTTTCCCTCTTTCTTATACCTGTGTCATTATCACTGCTGTTTTTCACTCTTTTTCTTATATAGGCTCTGTGATCTCCATTTGTTTGCAAGGTATATCCCAAATATTTAAATTGCTTTACTTTTTCTATCCTTACTCCCTTCCATATTTCAGTGCATTCTTTCTTTCTTCTCCCTCCTTTTCTGAACCTCATTATCTTTGCCTTTTCTACATTTAAATTCAACTTTTTCCCATCTAAGTGTTTCTTCAATCCAGTAATTAGGTCCGATATCCCTTCTTCATCCTCCGCCATTAATACTATATCGTCTGCGTATGCCAGCGTATTTATCTTTTCCGCTCCCATCCTAACTCCTGTCCATCTCTTTCTATTACTTCTTTTTCAGAGAACTCAGAGAACAACTTTGCCTGACTCCTCTCACTAACCACAAAACTATCTCCTGTTTACTCTTCTACCTTTACCCTGCTTTTTATCACTCTGAAAATTTTCGATACTCTTTTTATTAAGCCCTTTCCTATACCCATTTCACTATGACTTTTTCTATCTCAACTCTGTCCAAGGAGTCAAACGCCGCTTTAAAGTCTAAGAATACTGCTGTCATTGCCCCTTTCTCCCTTTTAATCCTTTTATTTATCAGGTAACTCAGAACATACATGTTTTCCATCACCCCTATTCCTTTTCTAAACCCTGAGTGACTCGGTGGCTCTACCTTTTATCCTGAACTTCTTTCTTCAATCTCGCCGCAAAAACAGTTGCATATACTTTATACAATGTTGGCATCAGCGACACACTCCTATAATCTTTAACCTCCCCCCGTCGCCTTTCTTTACTATGGATACCAATACTCCTTCTTTCCATAACTCTGGCCGCCCCTCTCCCCTTAATACCCTATCACACATTATCCATGCTATTCCTTTAGTTCTGTCCCCTCATATTTCCAGACTTCATTTGGAATCTCATCTAAGCCAGGTGCCTTTCTATCTTTCTTTATTCCATTCTTCAATATCCTGCTTTAGTCTTTTTTTTCCTCTTTTCTCGCTATTTACTACCTTCCAGACCTCTAGTGCCGTTCTAGCCTTCTCCGCCTCTTCGTCGAACCTTTTTTCTCTTTCTCTTTCTTTTAGTCACACAACTCAGTATACTCCTTTTTTATCCTATAATATTCTCCACTTCTTTTTTCTTTTCTATATTTCCTTCATTCCTTTTTGACCTCCTTCCTTTTCTCTTTATAATACTCATCCCAACCACATCTATTCCCTTCATCACTAACTTCTTTTTTGCTTGTGCACTCTAATCCTCTTTTTATTTCACCTATAATTTTTTTCATCTCCTCGGCCACATTTCACTCTCCTTTTTTAATATTTCCGACCTTTTCTCTGAACTGTTCGTTTCCTCCTATTGACCAATCTACTTTTTCTGCTTTTTTTACCTTTGCTTTCTTCTTATCCACATTTCTACTACTTTTTGTTTTCTCCAATATCACTATTGAAGGAAAGAAATCCAAATCAATATAATTTACTATTGCTAGTTTCTTGACCTTCTTTCATACCTCATCATCCACTATCAGATACTGCATTACCATTGCCCTTTCTGCTTCTTAACGTTTATATTTTCGCATTGAACTCCCCACCTAATCTAAGGCTAATCTCTTGCTTATTTTCTTTCATCATTTCTTACATCCCCTCTGCTTTCTCCTGCATAGCATCCTTAACATAAACCACCACTATCTTGCACTTCTCTCCTTCCATTTTTACCTCTTCTATTAATTCTTCATTTTGTTCTTTCCTCTCTTTCTTATGATTCTCCGTTATGTATTCGTACTTCCCTCCCATCAGCACTCCTCCTATTGCTTTGCCTCTTTTATTCATCCTCTTTGCATTTTGAACTTGCTATTTGTAACCTTTGGTAACCTTCCCCTTACTCTTTTTCATCCCCTTTCATCTAGCTTCGTCTCCGTAATTGAGACTACATCCCACTGTGTCAAATTTTTCATAAAATATGCATCTTTTCTCTCCAATCATGGTGTATTCCAATAACATATCCTCCATCCTTCCCTACATTCGTTTCTTGTCTATTTTTGCTGCTTACTATTTCTTATTTTTCTATCTTCCGCTCCTCTCTTCATAGTGAAATTTTCAGTGCTTGGAAAATTCAACGAATATAAACTTTTAGTAATTTTGTGACGTGTCGGGACGCAATCTCATAGAGTGAAGTTAAAGTGCCAATTTGCCCACCCTTCTTTTACTCACTTAATGGGAATTCAAGGGTGCTAGCTTTACCGCTCTACGGGGATTGGTATCTTGAGGACACTAAGAGAGTTGTTGCCCAATTTCGTTGACCATCGGCTCGTTAATAGAAATTGACACTCGTTCGTCAAACTATCAACTAGATCTTTTAATCATTCTTATGGGAACTCATCTAGTAAGCAATAGAAAACAAAGTGTGTCGGCTTTAAATAAATTGCGAAAGGATAATCAATTGTTTTTTTTATAAAAGTGAATATTGAAGCTCATTTTTGGACATTAGTAAAATGTCTAAGATGCCTTTCCTGGTGAAGGGTTAAACAGGTAGTTGGCTGGCGTTTTTCGTGTATTTAAAAAAAGTGAAAATTAGAAATAACAAAACACGAAAAATTTAATTATTACAATTCATTGGAAAATCTGTTCTCGCTTTTGTGAACCCATTTTCTCTAGATAAAAGATAAATTTAAAGAAAAGAATAATATAAACAGAAAAATGAGGATTTTTCAATTCAGAGCGATTGTAGACCCTGAAACCATAGACAATTATGTGTCCAGACGGTTTGTGCTAGAGAATTATTTTGAGATTCAGGGATTTCGATTGGAGAAGAGTGAGCTCCAATTTAACATCAATTGGGAACGTCATATGGTAGATAAAGTCTCTTTTTATATAGTTGTATCTAATAGATTAGTTCGTTTCCGGATCATCGTCCTACCAGAATTGTTGCCGATATGTAACTGGGTACCAACTTTTTGAACATGGCAAATTAAATCGTAGAACGATCCAAAATCTCTCGATGTGAATTCGAAAGAAGGAAAGGTCGATACAAGTAATCGGTAAAACTAAGCAAAAATATTAAAGGGAAAATTGTCTTTGGGGCTCAGGGCGCAGTCTCATGGTGGTATTATTAGTAGAATAGTGAAACAGTTCTGGCCAATGAGGCGACTGCTAGAGCTAGTGTAAGCACCCAAATGGTAAAAACTGTTTCACTATTCCGCTAATCGACCTCCATGGGACTGCGCCCTCAGACGCAGTGCTCGTTACGACTGCCGCGAACTCTTCTACGCATGCGCCGCGCTCGGTCTCTGATTCGTTGCTGTTCGCGCGCAATTTGAAATGCTAAAAAATAAAATTTGTATTCTTTATCAGAAATAATGTCATTTTAAATTATTTAAATGCTTATTAGACCGATATTAATGAATCTTGATAAAAATGAAAATTGATTAAGTGCATACTGTGTAAACAAAAAATATCCTTTTCTAATCACTTGTATTTTTCTTGCATATTTTTGATTATTGGAAAATTTTGTTGTTTAAAGTTAATTAAAATATTAAAATGCATTGACAATCTTGTTTTTTAATAGATATATATAAAGTAATACAAAAATTTATATATTTAGTAAAAACAACCATAACATAACAACCATAACACAGTATGCACTTAATAAATTTTTATTTTTATCAAGATTTATTAGTATCGGTCTAATAAACATTTATATAAGTTAAAATGACATTACTCATTATAAAAAATAAAAATGTTATTTTTTAGCATTTCAAATTGCGCGCGAACAGCAACGAATCAGAGACCGAGCGCGACACATGCCTAGAAGAGTTCAGGGCACTCCTTACGAGTACTGCTAAGGCGTCTAAATTAGGTAATAAAGTGCATGCTCTTATCAAGTGGAATAAGAGTAGTGTAACAAATCTAAGTAACAACTGAAAATAAACAATTTTACCCTGAATTATTTTTTCTACAGTAGACTAAGAAGCTTCCGTCAATATTTCCAGAAATCAATAATATTTTTTTTCGATTTTCTAAATCATTTAAAAAATTGGCGACTTGTGATTGATTGATTTTTTCTATTTATAGATGGTCTTCGCAGATCCGCAGCAATATCTGGATACTTTACCTAAAAAATATGTGGGTCACACATCTAAAATCATGGATTCACTACTTTTTTCTCTCTTTTTTACTAGGATGAAATTAGCGCTGTAAAGAAGAAACAACTAAATTCTAGTAGTTGTCAGGATGATTTTGTTGACTCGATGAAAACAATTATTAATCCTAGACTTGCCCAGATGACTGAATGTTACACTAAAAATACGAATGCTGAGGTAATCTAAAATTATGATATACTAAATACCTGATTTCCAATTACAATATAGGTGTTAAATTAAATATTAATAAACAAATTTTGTCGGTCGTTACCAATGTCTTGGGAGTATATAGCAATCTCAAAAAGATTTAAATAAGAATAATTAAATATTAGTTCGTTTTTTTTTCTAAATTTGATTTTATTAAACCTATTCTGATATTGGGAATGGTGGTCAACCATTTCGCCACCTGCTGCCGAAAACTGGAACTATAAATCATAGGTACAATTTTAAATATGCATCTTACTTTCTACATGAAAATGTTTTTTCGATTGTTTTGTGAATTTGTAGCGCAATAAATACAAAAAAATCTTCACAAAAAACAAATCGTTTTAGATAGAATTTCAAAAATTGAAATTTAAGAAATTTAAATGAGATTGAAATTAAATTTAAAATCCTATTTAACGTCCAATAATCAAGTTAATGAGCAGAACTTCTGAAAATAAAACCAAGAATCCAACGACCAAATTTGGACAATCACCATAAAATGTTCCCATTGCAATCTGAAAAAAACAAGAACTTCCTTTTTTTTTCCTAAAATTGAAAAAAAAAGAATTTCTCCCTTGAACAAAAATAAAAATAAGAAGGCAACCAACCAAATCCCCTTCGTTCTATCTTCTTTTACATTTTTTTCATATATATTTTTTTTATTTCTTTCGTCTTTTTTATCATTATCAAGCGAAAAAAAACATTTATTGATAGAATCACTAACGTTTCGTAACTTCTTTTTTTATTTCTCATTTTTATTTCCTCTTTTTATTTTTGTCCAAAAGGAGAAGTTTTTTTTCTTTTCTTTTTTAGGAAAAAAAGGAATTTTTAGTTTTTTGAAGATTGCAATAAGAACATTTTATGATGATTGTCTAAATTTTGTCGTTGGATTCTTGGTATTATTTTCAGGAATTCTGCTAATTAGATAGATAGAATTTCCATCTTTTAGAATGGGAAATTACATTTTTGTCAAAAATAAAAAATAAACGACTCCAATTAAATTATGAGTCCTAATCTAACTTTGAGGTCAGATTTTTAATATTAAACATTTCATGTATAAATTGATAAAAATTTACTTTGAGTTTATGTTAGGTTCAAAATAAGTCCATTTAAGTTTATAATCTGTTGCAAATCACAATAAATTGATCTATTCATTATATTTAAATAAAACGCTGGAATTTGAATGTTTGAGAGCAAAATGCTAATTTTTGACAATAACGAGTACATAATCAATAATTAATATATTTGTAATATGGTGAATTTACACACAAAACATAAATGTAGAAATATTTTGTTGTAATTTGCAGTCTGCTGAAACCTGTTATAAATAGAACCTCACTGAATTAAGAAAAGAAGCACACAAACTGCACGTTGCTGTTACGTCTTGTATTAACGAATAGTCAGCTGATAAGTATTACCTCTCTAAACGCAATTAAATAATATAATTTTACAAAATACAACTAGAAGTGTTTTGACATCAATAAAAAATTGGACAAATTAAAATTTTGATGATTAAATCAACATTTTGTTGCAAAAATTGATCCTTTAGTGCGGCTCTGTAGAAAAAACTCATTTTGCTGGAAACCTTTAATAAAAGTATATATTTTAGAGTTTTTATGTTATTTTGTCGACCGAGGTAATTAATTAATTACTTAAATAATTATTTTATTAAGTTAAGTTTTGCCGATTACTGGCAAAATAATTTTTAAAAGGGCTTGCAATAAATCCGCCTTGTCCCGGATTTGAACCCGAAACGCCACTATTTATGAGCGAAGCGTTTAACTAATTTCGCGACCGGGGCCATGTTACCTATGAATTTTTATTGATTAATTGAAATTTAAATAAAGTCATAGGATCTGAATATAATTTAGCGTCTTGATTTTCAAATAATTTATTATTATTTATAGCAAGTTTGTCTTAGAATAAAGTTGTATAGTCACGGTTTCTTCTCAATTTTTCAACTTGCTTCAAACTTTTCAGTCAGAGCGACGCAATAATCATTTGAGATTAGGGAAATGGATCTCTAAATTTTTTCTAAAAAAATATAAATAAAACACATTTATTTTTTTGTGAGTTCCAACAAAAACCCTTCATTCACTTCCCTCTTACATTTCTAATCATTTCCACTCACCCTCCCTCTGACACTTCTAATAATTTTGCGTACTTCTCCCAATTCATCTCACTTCGTCTACCCACCCTCCCGTAATTTCCCATCTATTTCTCTACTTTACCCGACTCTCATTTCCCCTACTTTCCCACCCTTATTTCTCATAACTTTGCCTAATTCCCCATACCGAATTATTCATCGCTTCCCCTAATCCCGCTCTCCTCGCTTCGCCTGCATCTATTTCCCTCACTTCACCTACTTTCCCTCCCCTCATTTCTCCTCACTTCCCCTCCCACCATTTCCCCTCCTGGAAAAAAATTAGTACGAGCGGATCGACGAACACAATTTTAGGATCGAAAAAATATTACGTTATACTCGTGATTTTGCCTGAAGTCGGTATAGATGTAAAATAAGATTTCCATTTTCAGGTTGTGATCACATTTTTCACCCAAAAACGGTGATTTTAAACATGGAATATTAGGTTTTGAAAGAAGATTTAAAATGTTTAACAATTTTTAGTTAATTTATGATTATTTTTTGTCGCTAGAATTTGGTATTTTGTAAAAAATATTTTTCCAGCTTTCATTTCACTCATTTTTGATTCTCATAATCCTTCATTTAGTTACTGTTATTATTGTCTGGTGCGGTAAACCTATTTTAATAGGAGCCATTCACAAAATACGTGATCCATTTTTCTGGAAATCCTGCCTGCCCCCCTCGTGCGTGATACTTTCTCCATTGGTCTCAACATGGAGAATGATACTTCGGCAGACCACCACCCATACCTAAACGTATCACGTATTTTGTAAATGACCCCATATGCCTTTATTTAAAAACTCAGTACACCAGTGGTCTACACACAAGTCAGCCTCGCTGCTGAAGTATCATTTATGTCCTTTAGCTACATCCGACTTCATTAAACGTACTTTAATTGGCCTAGAAATTTGAACAGGGGAATGAAAAACTGCATAGAATCTTCTTACGAGTTCAGCTGGCTTTTCGTTAAACAAGTTTGAAGGTAGCTGTTCGAACAAGACCATCGACCTGCTCGACATTAGTTGAAACATAACGAATACACAATCTGTTCTTACGCCAAAGACGGCCACCCATCCGAATGCTCTCAGAGCTCGAACTGACTTAATATGCGGACTCCTTCCGATTTGATATTCACCGCGCATATAATGCAGTCAGGTTAATTAATATAAATATGGTAATTTGATGATCAAATGAAGTCATATGATGAAAAATTCGTGTTTAATTGTATATTTTTCACGATATTGACTCCTGAGAGCTACATTATTCTTAGACACTAAACCTATCCGTATTCAAATTCGTAGATTTTCCACGGTCTTAGGTTCTGCAAAACTTAATTAGTCACCTTCTTCCATACCATTGTCGACTTCTTCTTGGTAACACACTTTCCCAGCTCCCCACCACTCTATAAATGTGAATATATATTTCGTTATTTGATACAAATATTTTAAAATTTTTTCAAATTATTCTCAAATAGTAAGATAATCCATTTTAATTCATCAACACTTTTTTGGCTTTTAGAAAAAGTTCTATAATAATTTAATTACATAATAATATATAACAAAACGATTACTATTTTGTATTTTCTAGAACAGTGCCTTTCCTTTCCCCTCCCTTTTGGGGGTTAGAGGCTTTATAGAAAATTCCAGACTAGTGGCACACCCGTGTATCGTTTAGAAGACTTATGTCTTTAATTCCGAAGGCGCCGCTAGATGGCGTTGATAGTGTAACTAACGTAGGAGATTGATAGAATTCTGACTATAATTATTAAGTGCGGCTTATTGCTTATTCGAGCTATTGTGGACCGGCTCCAAGTTGGATAATCGGGAGAAAAAAAAATCATAAAGTATGAATAATGCATAAGGCTCGTATAATACGGACTACTCTTGCGCTATAGCTAGAATAAGTCAATTCAACAATTTTTGTTTCAACCTCGCATAATCGCAAACTTGGATAAAGCGGGCTCATATAAGCGAGGTTCTACTGTATAACAATTTATTAATCTATGTAGATTGCAGTACATGAGACAATTACAACAGCCCAAGGGTTTGGTGCATCTGCAGTGGGACTCCGATGTTGTTTCGAAGTCGAAAACCGAACGAACATCTCGTTCTATGTCTACACGTTAGAAAAAGAAGCCCATTAGATTTTCGACTTTCGACATGTTATCAGACTCCCACTGCTGGAGACTAACTGCTACACATGAATCTCGCGCACCGCTTTCGTCACCTACTCGACCACGGGTCGCGAACACTGACAGGAGACCCGCTCGCTGGTTTCACTCCACTAAGTGGCATGGTACAAATGTGCAGCTTGAAATGGACATGTGCACTTTCTTTTGAGGGAAGCAGGGCTTGAAAAAATCGCTGCAATGGACTTGTAGGTCTACTGATTTTCAATCAATTTTAGTTTCCGGTGTAACCACAAGATGGCTCTGATCCTCAAATTAAGTCTTTAAACGGATACATATAACTGCCACCTCTATGGCAGAAAACTAATAACCAGCTAAAAATCCTGTGCAGGAACCTCGGAGGGTCCTTTACATGATCCTGTACAGGAAGCTGCAAAGGATCGTGTACAGGTAATCTTGACGCTTCCTGCGCAGAAATTTGGCAAAGGCAACTGTACATTGGCCTACAAAGGAAACGGCATGCAAGCTATCGTTTGAATGATCCTGTACAGGTTCCTTCAGAGAGTGGTTTGAGTTCTGAGATGATGTACACACGGAGAGCAGTTTGTTAGAACCGCTCACCCAACATCACAGTCCCGCGCTTGAGCAGTTTAGTAAAATATGGCACCCACATTTCGGAGCAAATCATAAAAGCAAGTTCAGGATAATTAGTACCCAGAATCTGGAGCGGACGCCACAAAAAATCGTAGTGCAGCGCCTCTCACCGCTAGCGCGACGGTTTTGCCTAATTTCTTTCCATGCAGAAACTTGCTCAGGAGCCTATACGTGAACCTGCATTGGCTGTCTGATAAGTAAGTTCGATCTTCAATGGAATAAAAGGAAAGCAAATTTATAGCTGTAAGCGACATGAGTTTTCGCGACGGCTTTCTGTAAGGGACTCAATACGTGTTCCTTTAAAGGAAGCCGCCTTTCAATTTACTTTTCAAAGGAACGTGTTCACTCTGTAGAGGAACCCGTACTCGATCATTCAAAGGTTCCTTTTTCAGTGTAGGTTTTACTGCAGGATTATGTACAGTTTCCTTTGACAAATGCCTGCGTAGATAATGTTCTAAACGAGAGGTTTTTTAAGGATAGATTAAGAGATTTAAATTAATCTTCGATTTAAATAAAAAACTATTTTTAAAGAAAAAATAACTCAAATTCAAGGTTATACTGAAAAGTTCAAGGAGTTATTCAGATTTTCAAGCTCTTTGAAAACCGTCTATGAAAGTTTCTATACTTACTGAGATGCCGGCAGTCCCCGGAAGAACAGTCTGTAGGGCTTTTACAGTCGTCACCATATTCTCCCTTTTTTGTAATTTTGGCGGCAGCAGTTCCACTAAAAAGCACTACACACAAAAATGCAAACAAGGCGATATTTGCCAGATTCATTTCAAATTATAATAATTAAACTATCTCTTCTTTTTTTTTTTGCAGCTTGTATTAAAAATCGTCTTCGTATGACTATGTAGAAGCAAGCTGAACGTATAACCCGGCGAGACAAAATTTTATCATAGAAAAACAAATTTAAGAAACCTTATCTCACTGAAACACGTCAAATTTCATCATTTTCCTCCATGGAAGAATACTATAGTCAATAAATCGTATAATCTCATACGCATACAAAAATAGTTTAATATTTAACCAAGTATATTTGAGTTCTCAAAAACAATGATGAATTACCGAAAGATTTACAGATTAAAGATTTTAATGAAATAATTCTTAAATTTTAAATCCAGAAGAAAGAAAGATAAATTTTCAAACAAGAAAGATGGCGTTTCTACTACAAAAGGTGAATTTTCAATCTAAAATGCCGAATTTTCAGCAGACAGTTACATTTCGACTCAAAAAAAAGGAATGAAGAAAATAGTTGAATTTTAAACTTGGAAAGAAGAAAGAATATAATTTTTAATCAAAACCTATGAATCTCTCACCAAATAGTTAAATTTTTAACTAACTCATATAGTTTTTCATGCAATCATTAGGAAAAAATTTATTTCTAAAATAAACAAACGAATAATAATTCAAAATAAGCGGTATTTTGTACGAAGTAATTAACTTTTCAAAGTAATATTTCAATTTTTGCTAAATAGTACAATTTGGTGTAAAAATAGTTAAATCTGTAATTAATTAAATAAATTTTTAACTTAAAAGATACGTTTTCAACCCAAAATGAAATATTTGTTGGTGTTGTATTTGTTATACCCTCGTCCTTATACAGGTTCGATAACCTCTAAAAGCCAATATATTCTAAGCGGAAACGGAAGCCTTACCTTCATTCAACTCCTTCTTCTCTCATTCACTAGTCACAAACAGAAACAAACACTTCCTGTACCCGACCTGTCAGAATTATCCAATTAGAAAAACAAAGAAACACTATCGAAAATACGCAGACTCTGTATATTGTCGCTATCCTCCTATCCATTCTCTCTCTCCCTCTCTTCACTTTACACCCTTTCAAATAGCAGTAAGAAAATCTAGCTGCTCCTAGTCTATCAAAAATAACATTCACCTACCTTTACCGCTTTTATTAATCTCTGGCATACATCAAACCCATACTGCCACTCACTCACTTTCAACACATACCCTTTCAGCACATACCAGCTTACAGATTACATGCCACCTTGCTCTGCTTTCCACTTTAACATTTTTTAACATGCTCATCACTTTCTGCTTCTTCCTTCTCACCTTTTCCTAGTGGTACTCTTGTTCTTCCTTGAGCCGTATCATTTTCATTTTGCCTTTTTCTCGCTTCACTTCCACTCCCGTAGGCTCTAGCCTTTCCTTTTCTCTTCGTAGTCAGTTTTCTATTAACTCCTCTCTCTCTCTCTATATCTCTCTCCGCCCAGTCCTCCCAATCCACAAACCTGAGTTTTTGAGTTTACTCCTTGCCTCTAGTAACTCCAACTTGTTCTCAATCGTCTTCAGTTTAAGCATCGAACCTCCATAAATCTTCCACGACTGCTCTACTTTCGCCCCCCTCTATGTGTGTGCTGCTAGGCTCCCCACTACACCAAGCGCATCGCAATCATCTACGTGAACCCCCAGCACCTTAAGGTTTCTCCCTCGATGACAGCTCCCATATCTTTTCTTTACCTCATTTCCTCCTGTAGCCTGCTCTCGCTTTTTCCTCGGCCAGGCTGACTTTGGCTTTTCAATAAACCCTCAATCTTCTGAATGAGCTACTAAATGCTTCAATGAATCTTCAAAGTCTCCTGCATTACTTTCTCCCATTCCACTTTTATCACTTACCACCAAACCTCCGTCTTGTTTTTCTTCTCACCATTCCAACTCACCCCGCTGTTCGGTTGTTGATAACAACACTGTCTCTCTCCAAACATTTTCTCTCTTCTGCGCTACTTATCTGTTGCTAACACCACTGTCTCTCTACACTCTCTCACTCTTCCAACCCCCTGTGATTTCTTTCTCGCTCTCTCTTCTTCTTCACGCTCTAGCTACCACTTTAATCAAACTATTATTTATTATTTATAATTTTGATTGAATTTTTTACAATTTTTTATTTTATTTAAAAATTTTTTTTAAATGTATGTAATAAAAAAATGTAATTAAAAAGTATCGTATTGATACGGTATTCGTACCACATGTGTTGTCGAAATAAAATTAGGTGCCTCTCTCCCGGAAGCAAAAAATATGTCATATTAAAAAATATCTGACAGTCCGCGAAAAAAGGAACCTATCTGGAAAAAATCGTTTTTTTAAATTATCTTTATACCTATCTCTAGTTTCTTATTTGCTGTTTCATAATCAAAAGTAGTACACCTATATCTGAAAAATGCAGCTGAAGCGCGTTAGGTCCCCTTCTTCGAGAACAGTTACATATGTGACGTGCGCCAAAGAAGGGTGGCTTACTCTAAAAAATCAAAATCGAGGTTTTTACACCTTTCAATAGTTCTTGAGTTGTTCTTTTTAATGAAACCGTCACAAAAATTCTGAGCGTTATTATTGCGAGTAATTGAGTTGTTGGATGCTCTAGAGCTAGGTGCCCTAGAGCTCGAGATCCCGCAAAAAACCTCCCACCACTCACCACTTCTTCTCCGCGTCTTATTTATATCCCGTCCGTGAGCCGCGTCATGACGTCGCTATATGCGTGAGAATGTATTGGTAAGTGGAGAGGGAAGATTTCGTGAATCTTCTCTCTCTCCTAAAATTCGCGTCTATAGGGTCGACTTCAACCGCTCGCCCTGAAAAATCTCACTTTTCAGAGCAAACCCCCTGTCTTCGGCGCACCGTCATATGCTTAAAGAAAAAAATTAATCTATTGTTTCTTGCTGCAGAGTTGAATTTACTATTTGAGTGCTTACCTGATGGCAGCCCTATTCCGTGTGTTCATCGTTTCAGGACTTCTTCACCTGGCAGGCATCATTCTCCTGAAAGGTCTTTTCTTCCTGCCAGGTCTCATTCGTCAGGTTCTGCGGTCAGGTCTCCTTCAAATGGCGAGCCTCAAAACCCTCTTAATGCCAGTTGCGGATCTCCTCCTGCCATATCAAGATCTTCTCCCAGTCATTAATCTATACGCATAAATAGATTTCCAGTTGAACAACTTTCACTTGTTCAGCTTATTCCCAAAACGAATCTAAACAGGCGATTTGAAATTCGAAGATACACTTTTCCTGGAGATATTCCAATTCAACAGAAAGGAAAATATAATGTCCCTCTGCTCATAACAAACGAGGAACAAAGTGTATTATCCACGTCCAATGATGACGACCTTGCAATAGTGGAGGGTAATAAAATACTTTGTGGAATATATGAAAAACATCCTTACCATAACTCTGATCAACGACTGAAATCCTAATATTATTAGTTATAATAATGTTTTATCTTCTTCCTCTTCTTCAAATACGTAACGAACTCTGTGGACGTGCTCAAACCTAAAGAGTTATACATTCTCATAAAAGAAGTTAAATACTGTTCCTTACCTTACATTCATATACTGAAATTCTGAAGCGGACTCCTTTATATTTTCATCGGATGAATCATCTAAATTAATGTTGATAATGAACAGTTCAATTTCTTTCTTCAAACGATCATCAGTAACTGTATTTCCGCTCTACTTCTTCCACGTGCCTAACACAATTTTCCCATAGTGCTGGTAACACAAAGTTAATGACTGTCACGCAAAGCCTCTGGACGCTGTTAATTTTGAAGGTGGTATTTTGAGCAGCTACTGCTTCATCACATATGCCCACACGGGATCCGTGACAAAAAGCCCAAACGACAAAGGGCCCGCCCAATGAGATTCATGCTCCGTGAAACAGGCTCGTGAATCAGAGAGCAACTCGCTTCATCGCGATGGAAGTATGTATGAGCACGCCCCTACTCGCTCTCTGAATCGCGGGCTTTTTTCACGGAGCACGACTCTCATTGGGCGGGCGTTTTTTCGTTTGGGCTTTTTATCACAGATCCCCCACACGCACTCTATCGCACTTAAATCGCAGTGAGCTACTAGTAACCAAAGAATTTAACCTTATGAACTCTTACTTACTTTGCAATTTTGTCCAATAAATAAATTCTTTTCGTGTTTGTAAGCTACTAAAAATTTGCAAAAGGTTCGCTTCGTTTAAATCTGGAAACGAATCCAACTGAGTTTGAAGTGGTAGTTTCCTCTTGCTCCAATTATGAAAGGAGCTGAGACTCTTGCCGAAACCTGAAGGAACCACAATACCTCCTTTGTATCAATCTACTTCTTGGACACCAGAGCAATATATGTCGAAATTTCCTTTGTGATTTTTATCAACTTTTTCGAGCCTACCGTATTGCAGGTGATGATTAGGTCCACAACACGTTTCGTCAGTATAATAAATGCAATACCCGATTCGCCTATAATGATGAATCAATCTGAAAAATTCCGCTCTTTTTCCTACCATTCAAGATTTCTCCATCAGAACTAATTGATTTTGTAACTTTTTATTCCGGAACTTTATTTTCAGTAAAATTCCTGTTCTTCTGCAATTTGCGTAAGGTAAAGCATTTATTTCTGGAAAATCATCAACGTTTCTATGCATGTAATGCAAAATTGTTTCAACTATGGGATATGCTTTCCTGAGTTACATTTTCAGAACGGTTCGACGTACTACTCCTTGTAAATGCTCGTTAAATTCAATATATTTCCTTCAAGCTCTGTAATTCTGAGGATATTATAATTCACCTCTATTCGTTACTTTCTCGGCAGTTACTTGATATACACCCTTTGCACCAATATTTAAACACTTTTCTGTGCTTTGCACAACTTTATTAATATCTTCACACATTTCTGTATCCTTCTCACCTTGAAAATAATATCGCGCACTGATGATAATTTTCTTTGTTACTTTGGAAAAGTTACATATTGGTTCGTGTTCCGCACTACTGGAAGAATTTTCAGAAAAAATGAAAAAGCTAGGAAAAAGCCATTATCAGTTCACCAGTAAATAGTTAATAAATAGTTTGTTCGGGGAAATATGTTCTCAAGGCTGAGTGCTATTTTTACAAGAATAATATGAACAATTTATTTGCCGAATGCTGCAATACATTCTACTTCGCCATAAAAGTTATCACCACGACTGATATAATCCAAGTAATGTCTCCAATTTCTTATATTAAAAACATTTTGAACGACTAGACTAGATGTTTGATACATTATTCCAATCACTATTCCAGTTGTCGTAACGAAATTCATTATTTCACTTAGAACGTTTTCAATGATAAACGAAATTTAATTAGAGCAATGTCTAAACAACTGCGTTTTTAAAGTCCACTTCCTTACGAACTAACGTCGTAACGCAGGACCTCCTTGCAATGATGAAATCTGTGCATTATAACATGATGAAAAATGTTTAAAGCAGTCCTTTAAATTTCCCTAAGAAGTCATCGGTCACAAAATGATCATGACGCAGGTCATTAACGAAATATACCAAATTTTTGAAATAAAAAAAACTCATCCTTAATCACTAGAAAATCTAAACTCTATTCGCTGCGGCCAAAATGGGTTATCATCGATCTTCCAAGGCAAGTGTGCGTCAAAAAATGCATCCTTCAAGAATGCAACTTAGGTCCAGGAGCTGACAACTGATCAATCAGGAACTTAAAATCTTGGAATAGGTAGCTTGCCAAGAAGTGATTTTTAATTTGTGGAACAAAGGCGATTTAGAAAAACGCACAACATCGTTTAATACATTTCTAGAAGAACTGAGACATTGAACAGTGAAAACAAAAGTTCACAAATACCTGAAAGACAGTCAAATGGAAGAGATAATCTGAGTAACAAAAGAAGCAAAAGGTAATCCAAGAAATATCCTTCTACTCGGTGATTTTGGAGAGAATTGGAAAATGGTTTTAAATTCAGAGATCTTACTCGAAAAGGTTTCAAACCTCAATATTCACAGCAGTTTTCTCTCGTGGAAAAAACACAGGATTGCTAGTGTCACTGACGATACGAAACATGATTCTGCGCAAGCTATTTTAGCAATAAATCGTATTATGGAAAATATAAAAGAAGATTCTCAGGCTAATCCTTTTGACAAATAGGAATAGAAATCGGGGGAAATTTTAAAATATTTTGACACTGATGACTACTCTCTAAATTTCCTGGACTAAAACTTCACTCCGCGAGTGAACTCTTCAGAAGCTCATGAGTTCGCTCTTTAAGCAAGCGCAGCATCCCTTCGGTACATTCAACTCCATTTCGCAGTTTTTTAAAAAATCATACAAATCTAATAGATCTGCTGCGCAATGGATTTCGAAACAGAAGTAAAGTCTCAGCAGAACGTCGAAAGCTTTAAAAAGATTTTTTGGGACAGAAATTAATTTTGAATCCACTCTGATGAAGAAAGTCCTATCATATCTACTTCTACCTTCAGGAACGCAGACTAAAAATGAAAATGGTTGCGTAATGGTTTTTGCCTTCTTCGTCGACAATTGTATATTCTGTTTTCATGTTGCACATAAAAACTATCAAAATTAGTCCATTCTTTACTCCATGTAAAAATATGATTTAAACAGGAGTTTGCCCTATGTATCTAAAAAAAAATGTATTTGTAGTATTTATGGAGTAAAATGAGTCATTTTAATTCTCAAGTTAGAGCTTCTGTTCAGTAGCTTTAAAGGCCCTGAAACCATGACCTAACCTAACAAATGAATTACCTCATTTTACTCCATAAGCACAAGAATCAGATTTTCTGTTTTTAGATAATTAGTGCCTATTCTTGTTTCGAAGCAAATATATATTCGATGAATAGGTTTTGTTTAATAACTTTTTCCCTTGGATTCTCCGATTAGATTTTTTTAAATGTTGCACATGAAAACTATCTAAATTACTCCTTTCTTCACTCCGTGTAAAAATATGATTTGAAACAGGAATTGGCCCTATGTATCTAAAAAAAGTAATTGTAGTATTTATGGAGTAAAATGAGTCATTTTAATTTGCAAGTTATAGCCTCCGTTCAGTAGCTTTAAAGGCCCTGAAACCAGGACCTAACCTACAAATGAATTACCCCATTTTACTCCTTAAGCACAAGCATCGCATCTTCTTTTTTAGATAATTAGGGCCAATTCCTGTTTTGAAACAAATCTGCATTTGAAAAATAGGTTTTGTGTGATAAGTTTTTCCTTTGATTGCTCAACTTTTGTGCAAAATGATATGAAAATAAAAAATACTTAGCGTTAAGATTAGTAGCGCAATAATAATATAACATTTTAGGAACGCGCCTTTCAAAATTTTCGCAGCTTCCTCGGATACTCCTTGACAAATTAAAAATGCTACTATCTCCTCACAACTGTTGTGCCAAAAAAACAATATTTTTATATAATACCTTTTTTTGATAAAGATAACGCAAAATGCAGTTTTTAATTAAAACCTAAATTTCCAATTCTGTGAGTTTTTGTTAATTTAGGATTCTAAATTTTTACCTGTAATAAGGAACCTTCCATAATTGATGATATTAACATTTACTACATTCTCTACTATGTTCGCTCAACATAACATTAATGAAACAGAATGGTCATGGGCGCCATGCAGGACGCCAAGATAGTGAAAAGGTACTGAGCGCAGGGCCGGCTCAACTAAGAGGCTAATGTAGGGTACAGCCTAGGGGCGCCTTGTAGTCGATGCGGGCGGTTTTTGAAAAATTGGAGATTAATGAAATGAGTGTAATGTGAATCAAGGAAAACCAGACTTGGAATTCTATGAAAGATGGTTTATTTTAATTTTCATTAAATAAAAAATACAATTTTAGTGTTTTAATAGAACCGGGTCGGGAATAATAGCCTAGGGGCACCATGTTCCTAAACCTGGCCCTGACTAAGGCTCTCACCCGGTCCTCGGTACCCAAGTACAAAAATTTGAATTATATTTTTTAAAAATCTATTCTTAATTAATAAATGCTTGTTTGTCTCTATAATATTTTTTAATTATTTTTCTTTTCAGAGTTTAATTGTTTCTAAGAATAATTTTTTGAGTGTTACTTTAAAACTAAATAATATTTTTTTGGAAACAATTGAACATTAAAAAATGATAATTAAA
>NC_046657.1:125279032-125290638 GCF_010883055.1 Belonocnema kinseyi | reverse complement strand
TTTATATATCTTTCTTTTAATGTTCAATTATTTTCAAGAAAAATATTATTTGCTTCACAAATAACACTGTTCTATGTGTCATAACTTGTGCTGCTGTTGGCAGCTCTATGGGTCTGAGGGGGAGTTCACTTATGGTGTCACACCAAGACCAAGAACATCTAAGAATTCGTTAATGTTTGCCACAAATAGATAACCAGGGCCAGTTCCGCGCACATGCGCATTGACCCTTGTCATGACAACATCCGTTGGAAGTTTTGGACTTGCGTTTTGAACATTTGTGTAACGATTTCTGATTTCAGTGCTTCCTTGCTTGAAATGCAGGTTGCAATCCAATGGAAACCAGAAAGAAACCGGTTACAGGCACTATCCGTCTTTACCCGGTTCTATACGTTTTTTATTTGGTCTTTAATTTAATTTTTATGAGACCAATCTGGGTCTACCCGGTATTTATCCGGGAAATGGTCATTAAAATAAGCTGTTAAAATATTTTACCCGCCCCTACCTGGTTTTTATCTAGTTAATGAAACGAAAAATGAAAATAATAATCATATGAAGTTATATTTCTACCCTAATCTTATCTGGTCTCTGTATGGCAATTGACGATTGTAAATCACGTTTATAAAAGTGTACCATCTACCTGGTTCTACCCGATTCCTATTTGGCAAATGGAACCAGAAACTAAAATAAGGAGATAACTTTCTACTCGATCCCTATCCAGTCTCTTTAAGGCACATGGACACTTGTAAATTACCACGTGAAGATGTACCGGCTACCTGGTTTTACCCGGTTTCTATGTGGCAAAGAGAACTAGAAGTTAAAATAAGGATTTGCTTTTCTACGCGGTTTCTATCCAGTCTCTCTAAGGCACCTGACCACTTGTGAATTATTAAATGAAAGTACATCGGCTACCCGGTCCTCCCAGGTTCCTATCTAGCAAATAGATCTAGAAATTAAAATAAGGGTATACTTTTCTACCCGCTTCCTGTCCGGTCTCTGTAAGGCACCCGGCCACTTGTGAATTATTAAGTGGAAGTACATTCGCTACCTGGTCCTACCAGGTTCCTATCTTAAAAATAGAGCTGGAAATTAAAATAAGGATGTGCTTTCAAACCCGGTTGCTATCCGTTATCTCTAAGGCACCTGGCTACTTGTGAATTATTAAGTGAAAGTGCACCGGCTACCCGGTCCTTCCAGGTTCCTATCTGGCAAATAGAGCTGGAAATTAAAATAAGGATATACTTTTCTACCCGGTTCCTGTCTGGTCTCTCTAAGGCACCTGACCACTTGTGAATTATTAAGTGAAAATACACCTGCTACCTTGTCCTACCCGGTTCCTACCTGGCAAATGGTACCAGAAAATAAATTTTTCACCAAATGTAAAGCTTTTTGGACAAATGAAACCATAGTAATTTTTACATGAAAACAAACAATAGTATAACTGATTACATTCTTTATTAAGTGTACTGTCCAAGTACAAGTAGGAAAAATAGCGCAAGAATAAAAAGAGAAGGCAGCCATTGTTTACCGGCATCAAGACGTATTAGCCATCGCGGTCACCGGTTCCACGGGGAACTAGCAATTTTTAAATGTAATGAAAGTAAAATAAAACACAAACGTTTTAGAGTGAACTGTGGCGAAAAGTTTTACGAGGTAATTATTGCGTTTGTATCTGGTGACTACATTATTTTTATTGACTAATTCCACAACAAGTGTAATTTGTATGAAAAAGGCGTTATTGTGAAAGTTCTATGTCCATTGAAAAATCCTTGAGGAAATCCTCGTGCTTTTTTCGGGCGAGCAAAGCACGAGGAAATCTGCGATCATCTTCAAACTCCTTGAGAAATTCTGCGCGGGATGATTCTCTAACACGAGAATTTCCTTGAAGATTTTAAAATCCTCGGGGATTTCCTCGTGCTTTCCTCGTCCACTCGAAATTTTTGTGTACTCCGCATTGCAATAAGATTACACGAAAAAAAATATAGTAATCGAAACTTTCCTTATTCACTGTCATCGACCTTATGATATGCCAACAGTTTAGAAATAATTCTTTAACTTTTCTTAAAATCTAAAAAGTGCTTTTCGTAAAGAATTCTAAAATAGATTATAAAATTTTTATGATTCAAAATTCCAAAAAGTTATAGGTATACTCACTCCACTCAAATATACCGAAAGCTTAAAACATCTATATTTTCACCTTATTTAAGTGCTTTTTTCAACAAATTTACTCAATTTTTATTATAGAAACCATTAAATCTGTGGACGAGTCATTCTCACTCAATATTAAGAATAAAATTGAAAATGGAGAGCTCTTGGCTCCGGGCTTTCAAGACTTGGCCAACATGAAGGTAAAATGAACATTAATCCTTAACTTTTTAGTCATTCTAAATTTGTCCACACAACCACTCGTACGACCGAATAAGGTTTAAGATTGACAAAAATCTGAAAAGGTTTATAACCGATCTGACGCAACTAGTTTTTTCATACGAAGTACTGAAAAAATCTAGCGTAACAGGAAACACGAGCAATGCTCAGAAAGGGAGCGAAAAAAGCCAGGGCTGTACGAAATGAAATTAAATGCAGTGTTTGGTATATTTTATTTTTAGCAAACTTTATTCATGTGTAAATATTAAGAATGTAAAGAAATTTCATGGAGTTTCGGAGACTAAAAGAGATTTCAAGGAGTCTTAAGGGAATTTAAAATATTTGAAGAGAGCTCAAGGATTTAACGGGTTATATTTAAGATTCAAAGAAGAACTTACAAATTTAAGAGGTATCAAAATTATGAAAAAATGCCCAAATATTAAAAATACAAATTTGATTCAATTATTCCATTTTAACTCCATTCTCTATTATTCTGTTCAATTTTAAGCTTATTGAAATTAAAATTTTTTAATTGCAAATGCTTTGAGGCCAAGTGCTACATGGGTTGCGTCACTGTAGATTCGACCATATTTTTTCTCGACAGCTAACGCCCACACGAAAAGAGATATCTATTTGAAATTTTATGGAAATAAATAAAAGGTACAAAGGAAGGTTTGTACATAGATAACTTTCTGAAAATACAAAAAATTGCAATAAATTGGTGTGTAATTCTAAAAAGTTAGGGATACAAAAGTTCCCTCCTGCCCTTTTTTTAATTTCCCAAAATTACAGCTCGATCATTCTTTTTGTGCGGGCGTGAGTTGTTGCGAAAAAAGATGCCAAAATCTTGTGACGTAGCCCATGGGGCACATAGCTGCGTTGGTCCTATTCTGAACCTGTATAATCTGGTTTGTACCCGGTAACCTGGAAAATTTATATCCGGCTTATATGTGAGTCAGTCACGAATTAAAAAAAAATTGATTTATTTTTAGTAAAAATTTGATAGAAATGTACAATATTCATATGATAAATAATATCAACTAATAAAAAAAGTAAAGATAATTAAGAAATTGGCCATTAATTTACTTTATTAAACACATTACTAAATATTGTTTGTATTTCACTTTTTGTTTTAATACTGTTTCCATAACTTTTCACTAAAGTTTTAGTCACATATGACTAATATTAAGTAGACTTTTTTACTAAATTAAATTATGTCCGACTAAGTACTAATTCACATTTAGAGAGATAATAAGAACAATCATAATGATAAGAAAAATAGTAGTATCACTAAAATGAAAAACTCAACAGAAGTTTCCGAGACTTGGTTCAAGAAATCCTAATCTGTGTGTCAAATCAGATCGTTGGATTCAGAGATTGTATTAAAGAGCTGAAGAACATTATTTTTTAAATATAGAATAAGAAAAATGAGAAAACAGAAACAATTTTAAATTACTAGGCAGTCTGATAAGTACCTGAAAATTCTAAGAGATGGCATTAGTATTCACTAATGTGAACCATTTTCGTCGAGCTTGATCCTTCAAATGACGCTTGTCAAAAATTCAGCCATTTATGTTTACGCATTTACAAGTTACAGCACTGAGAAGCGACTAACCTCCGAGTTTTTTTAATATGGAAAAATCTGAGTTTCTAGTTTTGATCAAACACTACTATCTTCGCAAGAAAATGATATCCGAGACCAAGGCCAAGCTGGATAAGTATTGCCCGGACTCTGCACCGTCGATTGGAACGATTCATAAGTGGTTTACCGAGTTTCGTTGTGGCCGTACGAGCACAGTTGATGCTGAACGATCTGGGCACCCAAAAGAGGTCACTACACCAGAAAATGTCGAAAAAATCCATGATATGATGTTGAATGATCCCAAAATGAAATTGAGAGCAGCGTTTGCTCACAGTGGACCAAAAACGAATTCGTGTGACAACTTTCCAGCAGAATTTGGCATTATTTTCGCGTAAGCCGACCGAGTTTTTGCGCAGGTTCATAACCTAGGATGAAACTTGGATCCACTACTACACTCCTGAGTCAACGCAACAGGCAAAAAAGTAGGTTCTACCGGGCCAAAGTGCTCCGAAGCGTCCAAAAACGCAACAATGGGTCGGAAAGGTTATGGCCTCCGTATTTTGGGATGCACATGGCATAATATTCGTGGACTATCTTGAAAAAGATAAAACCATAACCGGAGCATACTATTCATCATTATTGGACCGATTGAAAATCGAAATCGACGAAAAACGACCGCATTTGAAGAAGAAAAAACCGCTTTATCATCACGACAATGCGCCTGTTCATTCATGCTTAGTTGCACAAGCAAAATTGCATGAAATCGGCTTCGAATTGGTTCCTCAGTTACCGTATTCACCAGATCTGGCCCCCAGCGACTATTACTTGTTCACTGACCTGAAGAGATGGGTCACCGGTAAACGTTTTTACTCAAATGAGGAGCTCATAGCTGAAACTGAGGCGTATTTTGGAGACCTTCCGATCGAGTATTTTTCGGACTGTATCAAGAAGTTAGAAAATCGTTGGACTCGCTGTATCGAACTAAAAGGAGAGTATGTTGAAAAATAAAACCGACTTTGGCTAAAAAAACGTCTCCGTGTTTCATTTTCAGGGACTTATCAGACTGCCTAGTAATGTTTCAAATATTACACAATTACTTACATCATCATATAATCATATGATAAACCATCGGTTGTCTTTGGAAACAAACTTGTTTTATTGGTTGTTTTTTCATCAGATTCATCTGTACTTACTCTTACTCGTGATTTTATGTTATTTAGTGAATTCTTCGGCTAAAGCTTCTTCCTCTTATTTCTCCGTGGACTTAGATTTAATTCTCTTTTCTTTTTCCCGATGTAGTGTGTTCCATTTTTTAAATGAGCATCTATTTCATCTTCTGATAATTTGAGTTTCGTGCTCATCTAGGTTCCAGAATCTTTCCGTATGGGCGCCAGTTGTTGATAAAAAATATAGTCGAATCTGTAGTGGCGTAAGCCATATACAACTTGGCCTTAAAGCATTTGCAATTAAACGATTTTACTTTGAAAAAGTTTAAAATTGAACAAAATAATAGAGAATGAAGTTAAAATGAAATAATGGAATTGAATTTTTTTTAATATTTTGGCATTTTTTCACAATTTTCATACCTCTTAAATTTTTAAGTTCTTTTTTAAATCTCCAATATAACCTATTAAATCCTTGAGCTCTCTTAAAATATTTTAAATTCCCTTAAGACTCCTTGAAATCTCTTTTAGTCTCCGAAACTCCATGAAATTCCTTGAGATTACTAATATTTATACATGAATGAAGTTTGCTAAAAGTAAAATATGCCAGACACTGCATTTAATTTAATTTCGTCCAGCGCTGGCTTTTTTCGCTCCCTTTGTGAGCATTGCTCGTTTTTCCTGTTACGCTAGATTTGTTCAGTACTTCGCCTGTAAAATCTAGTTGCATCAGATTGGTTATAAACCTTTTCAGATTTTTGTCTATTTTAAATCTTATTCGGTCGTACGAGTGATTGTGTGCACAAATTTAGATTGACGAAAAAGTTAAGGATTAATGCTCATTTTACCTTCATGTTGGCCAAATCTCCAAAGCCCGGAGGCAGGAGCTCTCCACTTTTAATTTTATTTTCAATATTGAGTGAGGATGACGTCCACAGATTTAATAGTTTCTATAATAAAAAATGAGTAAATTTGTTGATAAAAAGCACTTAAAGATTGGTGAAAATATAGATGTTTTAAGCTTTAGATGAATGTCGATGACAGTGAATAAGGAAAGCGTCAGTTACTACAATTTTTTTCGTGTAAATTTATTGCAATATGGTGTACACACAAGTTTCGATTGGACGAGGAAAACACGAGGAAACCCCGAGGATTTTGAATTCCTCGAGGAAATCTTCGAGTTAGAGAATTAATCCTCACAAAATTTCTCAAGAAAGTTGAAAATCCTCGCAGATTTCCTCGTGCTTTCCTCGTCCGAAAATAACACAAGGATTTCCTTGAGGATTTTTCAATGGGCATAGACCTCTCACAATAACGCCTTTTTCAACAAAATTGCACTTGTTGTGTAATAAGTCAACAAAAATAATGTATTCGCCAGAAACAAACGCAATAATACCTGATAACAAGCGTTGAATTGAGAAAAATTAAGAATTTGTATTCCTATAGTACGCGATTTTTCCTCCGTCTGAAAATCCCCCAACTGGAACAGAAAAAGCTATGGAAATAGAAGTGCATAAGTTTAGGAGATATCTTATTCTTATTGTGGCATTTTAGACATATCGAGGCGTCCTAACTGTAGGATGCCAACGCACACGCCATGACTTGGCGCTACTTAACCAAAAATATAAATAATAAAAAGCTAACCGAGAAGTTACCGCCAGAAAAGCCTTGATCGCGGAATTGAGCAAGGTGAAGCTAGTATTTAGCCAAAGCTGAAAGGTGCTCGCTCGCTTCATCAAGTCATGAAAGATCTATCTCGGGCTATCTACCTATTCTATCTTCATGCTTTTCTCGCCCGAGATAGCACTTTCATGATTCGATGGAGTAAGCGCGCATCTTTCAGTTTTGGCCAACTCCTAGCTTCATCTTGCTCAATTTCGCGAGCTGAAACTTTCTAGCGATAACTTCTCTGTTAGCTTTTTATTGTTTATATTTTTGGTTAAGTATCATCTAGTCGAAAGCGTGCGTTGGCATCCTATCGTTAGGACGCCTCGATATGTAAAAATCGCGCATTCAAAATAATAGAATAATCTTCACTTTTGCGCTAAAATCTGAAAATATTAAATTTTCTCTATTCTATGGTTATTACCGGGTAGCCTCCCAAAACTTTTCGCCACAGTTTACTTCAAAACATTTGTTTTATTTCACTTTCATTAAAACTGAAGCAGAAGGCCATTTTTTATTAAAAGTTACTGTCACTTTACTTGCACGAATAAACAAAGAACTGTGTGGCAAAACGTCATTTCCCCCGGGAACCGGTGGCCGTGATAGCTAACACGTGTTGATGTCGGTAAACAAAGGCTGCCTTCTCTTTCCTTTCTTGGGCTACTTTTCCTGCTTGCACTCTTTATAAAGAGATAGAGAGGTATGCTAGAGTCTCAGATGCATCGTGCCCCAACCTACGCGCACGTAAAGTAGTACCGTCTAATAAAGCTTTTGTTTTAATTGAAACATAAATATCGAAGGAGAGTACACTTAAATAAAAAATTTAATCAGTTATAATATTGTTTGTTTTTGTGTCAAAAATCATTAGAGTTTCATTTGTCGAAAAAGCTTTGACATTTGCTGGGAATTTATTTTCTGGTTCCATTTGCCAGTTAGGAACCGGGTAGGATAAGGTATCAGGTGTACTTTCACTTAATGAATTACAAGTAGCCAGTTGCCTTAGAGAGACCGGATAGGATCCGGGTAGGAACGGAAATTATTATTTATTTTCTGGTTCCATTTGCCAGACAGGCACCGGATATGGTCGGGTAGCTGGTAAACTTACGTTTAATAATTAACAAGTGGCCAGGTACCTCAGAGAGATGGATAGGATCCGGTAGAAACGTATATCCTTTTTTAAATTTCGTGTTCCATTTGCCAGATAGGAACCATTTAGGACCGGTTTCCTGGTGAACTTTCACTTAATAATTTACAAATTGCCAGGTGTTTTAGAGAGACCGAATAGGAACCGGGAAAAAAGTATATATTCTTATTTTAATTTCTGCTTCGATTTAACAGATAGGTACTTTGTAGTACAGGGAAGCTGGTGCAATTTCCCTTAATAATTCACTAGTGGCCAGGTGCTAGAAAAGCATATCCTTGTTTTAATTTCTAGTTCTATTTGCTAGATAGGAACCTAGTAGGACCTTGTATCCGGTGAACTTTCACTTAATAATTCACCAGGGACTAGGCGCTTTAGAGATGCCAGATAGGAGCCGAGTAGAAAAGCATATCCATTTTTTAATTTCTAGCTCTATTTGCTAGATAGGAACCTGGTAGGACCTTGTATCCGGTGAACTTTCACTTAATAATTCACCAGTGACTAGGTGCCTTAGAGATGCCAGATAGGAACCGAGTAGAAAAGAATATCTTTATTTTAATTTCTGGTTCCATTTGCCAGATAGGAACCGGGTACAACCAGGTAGCCGGTGCACTTTCATCAACGCAAATCACAAGAGTCGATTGCCATATAGAGATCGGATAAGGTCGGGGTAGAAATCTAATTTTATATGATTTTTTTTTTCATTTTTGGTTCTATTGATCAGAAGAAAACCGGGTAGGAGCGGGTAGATATTTTAACTAATTTTTTATGACCATTTTCCAGATAAGGACTAGGTAGAATCAGATAGATCTCACAAAATTAAATGAAAGACCAAATAAAAATCGTATAGCACCGGGTAAAAACCGAAAAGGTATGTAACCGTTTCCTTTCCGGTTTCTATTGGATTTCAACCTGGTATTTTACGCAGGGCAGAATACAAACTGGGTTGAAACCTTGAAGATTCTAGATAGGACCTATGTAGGAACCAGGTGCAAACATTATTAATCCAGATAGTACCCGGTCAAGTGTGAGATATAAACCAGAGACAAGATCCAGGTACGTTTCGGAAAGACGTCAAATAAATACCAGGTAGAAGTTTTAATGTACCGTATAAGATCCATCTAGAAACCAGGTAGATATTATCTGGTCCGAAATAGAGTACAGTCAAGTACCGGGAATAAACGAGGTCCAATTTCGACTGCCCTAGCAGACCGAAGCACAGTGGTCTGGAATAGGAATTTACTGTTCATAATCGCCCACAGGTTGTATTTCTTAACCAATTTAAAAGTTTTTTTATAAATGCTCATCAATTCATTTTTACGAGAATTGTGGTTTATTTTTTCAAAAAAATTTTCACAGAGCAACAATCTATAAACAAATATAGTGACAAAATTGACCATTGTAGCATTGTGAATTTTTATCTCAAGAAAAAATACAGATAGAAACTCACTATCAGCCGGAATTATTGCACATGCATTCATAGAACATAATTAATTTTAATAATATTAAACCTAATGATGATAAACAATTTCTATAAACAAATTCATTAGAAACGAGTTTTTCTCATAGCTGAATTGATTTTTCTGAACAAAAGTGATTCACAATTGTCTTTAAAGCCATTTATATACTTTAATCTTTATCGAACATAAACAATATAGATTGTTTATAACAATTTAGTTAAACATGTCTCTTAACCGGCCGTTTCCTCGTAGAAAAAAATGTTTTTTTCTTCAATAATTATTAGAGTGACATTTATTGCGGTGACTAACCAAAGAAATTAAATAAATAATAATTTATATGATTGTTATCAACAATTTGATTAACAAAATTATGACTTATTTTTTTTTACATGCAAAAAGGACGGTTTTCCACTGAAATTATCCGACAATAAAGTAACAGTGATTCCAAAATTGGATATGGTACATTAAATAATAATTTGCGTAATTGTTAATTACAATTTCTGTAGCAAACTGTCCATAGCAACAACGCAGTACTTGCGTATTCAGAAGTCATTTATCTTTCATTTCTTTTGTACGTTTTACTTATCTTTCATTTGTTTTGTACTTTTAGCACACGAAAACTCTCTCCATTGCATACTATGCACGACCTAATTCACAAACTCCTTGAGTCCTCAGATCTTTTCATTGCATCCTTGAAGCCTGAATGGGAAAAAGTTGAAGTTGAACTTGATCAAGAACTCGATGAACTAATAGAACAATTCGAATCTAAAAATGATTCGAGTTCTGAATCGTAATTTATTTATTTGAAGTTTTTTATAATAATCTCATTATTATTATGAGTATCAATTTTTTCATTTATTCAATAACACAAATAAGATTATCACAAAAATGGTTGAAGAAAAATAACTTTTTTTTACGACCAACCGCAGATTGTCACGCATTGTTTTAAAATAGTTATTAACAATTACGCAAAGTATTATTTAATGACCCATATCCAATTTTGGAATCACTGTTAGTTTATTGTCGGATAATTTCAGTGGAAAAACGTCCTTTTTGCATGTAAAAAAAGTAAATCATAGTTTTGTTAAACAAATTGTTTCTAAGAATCATATAAATTATTCTTTATTTAATTTCGTTGGTTATTCACCGCAATAAATGTCACTCTAATAATTATTGAAGAAAAACCCATTTTTTTCTACTAGGAAACGGCCAATTGTGAATCACTTTCCTTCAGAAAAATCAATTCAGCTATGAGAAAAACTCGTTTATAAAGAATTTGTTTATAGAAATACTTATAAAAACAATCATTGTTAACTCATGCTAATTTTTTTGTTACAAATTATGACTTATGACAAATATAAGCAACTAGCGTGAAATAAACGATTTTTTCTATGATAAAAAAAAACTAATAAGAATTTGTTGATAAAAATGGCTTATAATAATTAAGTTAAATATTATTAAAATTAATTATGTTCTATGAATGCATGTGCAATAATTTCGGCTGATAGTGAGTTTCTATCTGTATTTTTTCTTGAGATAAAAATTCACTAAGCTACAATGGTCAATTTTGTCACTATATTTGTTTATATATTGTTGCTCTGTGAAAAAAACTAAAAAAAATCAAACCACAATTCTCTTAAAAATTAATTGCTGAGCATTTCTAAAAAAAACTTTTATATCGATAAAGAAATACGACCTGTGGGCGATTATGAACAGTAGATTCCTATTCCAGACCACTGTGCGAAGGAAACGAATGAAGCCTCTACAAAGCACCCGTAAAGACCCCATTGGGTCCCCATTCGGGTTCCTTTTCAAAAACTCGAAAAAACAGCAAAATCAACTTTCAAATTATTGAAATTCGGATTCTACGTTAAAATTCCCTATAGTTAAAAAAATATAAGACGTACACGGTAAAAAAAATTGAGCTGTGACAGGGATATTATTCCTTATTATAGCCAAACATTTAGCTGAAAACGAACGAAGGAATTTAGAAAGATCCCTGGATCAGCGAAAATGAATATCCTTGACCATTTTCCATATACCAGGTATATCGTATAGTCAAACCCCTAATAAGTATAGCTATAATGGGGATATTAAGAATAGGTGTCTGAAACAATTATCGGAAGAGCACTGGTGCATTATGGGAGCAGCGAAATAAAATGGCGACAGTCTAATCAGGAGCAGTGACAGTTGAGATTTACTTTGGACAATTAAACGCTTTTTACCACTTAAAA
>NC_046657.1:125264591-125278932 GCF_010883055.1 Belonocnema kinseyi | reverse complement strand
TCTTCTAACTAAACGTTTTACCTAATCCAAGCGTACACTTTCTTTGAGTTTAATATATTCTCGATTCACTCGTTCGCCTCAAGAATTTTTTTCCGTGTATAACGCATGTTGACTGCTACACTTCAAACGCATCGCCTGTAAGTAGCAGTCAACAGGCGTTATACGTCTTAGTATTTTAAACTTTTTATCGTTGCAAAAAAAACTATTGCGATTATTCTGCCTTCATGGTTTGGAAGGTTGATCTACTGTCGGTAAGGTACAATCTCTGATGATATAGCAGATAAATTAAAAAATAATTACTTGTATTATTAACACCTAGCTAAAAATTAGCGTTATTTTCTTGAATTAAGAGTTCTCATTCTGATCCCTCTAATAGCTTAATTGGAAAAGCACCTGACCGGAAATCAGAAGTTTTGTGGTTCGATTCCCAATGGAGTGAAGATGAAGTAGGATTTTTTTTCAAGAAATAATTTTAATTTGAGTAAATTAATGTTTCTGTTTGAAAACTCATTTTATTTTTAGTTGAAACCTCATCTTCACTTTATGGTTGAGAACCTTTGAATATTGTTAAACATTCGTGGTTTTTGTGTTGCAACTTAATATTTGGTGAACGATTCAAAATTTAAGTTAACGAATCGAAAGTTGGAAATTATACATTTTTGTTGAAAATTTTTTGTCGAAATTAGTTATTTTTAAGTAAAAAATCAGCTTTTTGTCGAAATTGAACTATTTGGTTAAAAACTCGTTTCTTTTTTTAAAAGTCAATTTGTCTGGTTAACTTTTGGGTGGATAGTTTTTGTATTTTGTTGGAGATTCGTCGTTTTTGGTATAAAATTAACTTTTATATCAAAATTTCATATTTTTGATGTGATAAGTCAACTAAAGAGAGAGCAATTTTAAAGTAAAAATGAAATAGTTACATTTTTAGCTAAATACGCTGAACCTTCAACTTTAACTTTTGGTTGAAAACTTTTGAATTTTATATATATATTTTTTAAATTAACTTTTTGTTTCAAAATTCTTCTTTTTTAGTTAAAAATTCAATTTTTGATTTCAAAATTTTTAAGTTTTGTTAAAAAATCGAAACTTTTAGTAGTAAATTAATCCCTTTGTTTAAAAATGCATCTTTTTTAGCTGGAAATTCAACTTTTTATTTGAGAATATTAATTTTAAAGCAAAAATGAAATAGTTACATCTTGAGCTAATTAAGTCAAAACCTTAACTTTTAATTTTTTTTCAGAACTCTGGAATTTTAATAAATTTTCTTTTTTTTCATTTCATTAAATTAATATTTTTGTTTAAAAATTCGTCTTTTTTAGTCAAAAATGAAACTTTATGATTCATAATTCTTGAGGTTTGTTAAAAATTCGACATTTTTGGTAGTGAATTAATCCTTTTGTTCAAACATGCATCTTTTTTAGTTGAAAATTTAACCTTTTTAGCTAGAAGATCAACTTTTTGGTTGAGAATTCTAGAATTTTTTCGTCAATTCGTCTTTTTTGGTAGTAAATTAATTTTCCGTTATTAGGAATTTTTCCTTTTTAGCTGAAAATGATACTTCACGGTTAAGAAGTCTTGAATTTTGTTAAAAATTCGTTTTTTTGTGTTCAAAAATTTATGTTTTTAGTTGAAAATTAAACTTTTTGGTTGAGAATTCTCGAATTTCATTAAAAATTTGTCTTTTTTGATAGTAAATTAATCTTTTTATTTGAAAATATATTTTTTTTTAGTTGAAACAGCAATGTTTTGGTTGAGAAATCTTCAACTTTATTAAAAGTTCGTCAATTTTTTTGGTAAATTAATCTTTTTCTTTAGAAAATCATACTTCTTAGTAGCAAAATAGACTTTGTAGTTGAGATTTCTTGAATTTGTTTTAAAAAAATGGTCAGTAGAAAATTCAGTAAATAAATGTTTCTGTTTAAAAATTCATTTTATTTTACTTAAAACTTTAACTTCACTTTTTAGTCGAGAATTCTTGAATTTTGTTAAAAATTCGTTTTTTCGATAGAAAATTAATCTTTAAGTTTGAAAATTCCAGTTTCTAGTTGAATATTTAATTTTTGATTGAGAATTCTTCAACTTTATTATAATTTTGCTATTTTTGGTAGTAAATTAATCTTTTTTTTTATAAAATCATCTGTTTTTAAATTTTAGAACACATTAATGAACATGCAACTAAATAGATGAATCTTGAACCAAAAAAATGTATTTTTAACGAAACAATCGAATTCTCTCTACAAAAAAGACCAATTTTGAACAAATTACATGCATTTTGAATTCGAAACGATAAATTTTCAAACAAAAATAGAATAATTCGATTTCAAGTTAGAAAATAAATTTTCAAATAAAAAAACGTTCGTTCGCCAAATTAGTTTATGTTTCAATCAAAGAATTTAATGATTATTCAAAAAGCCAATAGTTAAATTTTTAGTAAAGAAAATAAAATTTTCAACCAAGTAAAATAAATTTTTAACGAAATAGTCAAATTTTTAACCGATCAGACGAATTTTCAACCAACTCTATTCAAATACGTGTAAAAACAACAAATTAAAAAAAAATGTAAATGATTACGTCCCGATAAAGAAGATCAATTTTCCACAAAGAATAGCATAGTTCAATTTTCAGTTAAAGGAGTGATTTCCTAACGGAAATTATGTATCTTAAAACAGAAAACACCTTATGTTTAATTGAATAATAAAATTTTCGAACTTTAGGGCAATTTTCTACAAAAAAATTTTGTTAACAAAATACATACGTTTTCCACTATAAAAGATGAATTTTCAACAAGAAATAAAATCATTCAATTTTCATCAAATGATCGGCTTAACAAATTAACTTTTAATTTCTAAAGATGAATTTTTAACACAGAAGCTTAATTTCCTACAAAAAAATTTGTTAGTCAAAAATATGGCGTGGTTAAATTTTCATTTCAGAGAATTAAGTTTTAAAATAAAAAGAATTTTATATAAAACAGTTTAATTTTGTGGGTATCCCAGAATATTAGTTTTCAAAAAAGTAAATTTTGATTAAATAGTAAAATGTTTTACAAAACAGATAAATTGAAAGTTGACCATTAATTTTTTTACACAAAACACGAGTTTTTAATTGAAACTATTAACCTTAACCCAGAAAGATAAACTCTTTATAAAGTGGTTGAATTTTCTACGTAATAGTCCATTTTTTAACACAAAAAGAAAATTTTTCAAAGCAAAATGTAATAATTGATATTTTAACAAAAATCTATTTATGCCGAAAGTTTTGAATAAAAAAAATGGCGAATTTTACAGCGGTTCACTCACACATTTTGAGGGGTATTTTTTATTATTCTGTACTAAATCTATAACTTGTCAGAACAAAATTAAACAGTGCTATAAAATTCAAAAGATCTTCAAAAATACTAGAAAATTTGCACTTTTATGGTTTATTTTAGAATATAAAAGATACGCAATGATATTTATCAGTGTCCCAGTATAAGAAACATTTTTCCCATTGTCCCAGTAATGGTCGGTTTACCGTGAATGATATTTTCCTCTCCGCAATAAGTCAAATCATTCTGAGGTTAATTCGGAATTAACAAACCAGAATAAATTTGCGTGGCAGCTAGATCATCTTTCATGAAGTCGGTAACGCTCGGGTTCGTGCTCGTGCATTCTCGGCTTTACACGAGGCTGGTCTTCGCAGCATGTAACAGAGCCGACTCACCGACACGCTCCTTTTGCATGTGTTTCTCCCAGATGGGAAAGTGGTGGGGACCGGAAAAATCGGACGTTCTGAAGACCTTTGTCTCGCTATGGAAAGTCCTACTACTTATGGAACTTTGAGAGCGTGACGGAAACCTATAAAAATGGTTTACTTCTTGTGCGATATTTACTCCGCAAATTCTTGGGTATTTACTCCGCAAATGGAAATGAGGAGTAAATGTCGCACAAGAAGTAAACCCTTTTTGTAGGTTTTCGTCACGTTCTCAAAGTTCCATAAGTAGTAGGCGACTGTTCGATGCTTTTTGTTCCTTACATCTTCCACCATCCATCTTGCCCGTGGAAAGTAGACTACATATTTTATATGAAAATTAATGAACAGTAAAAGTTTTTTAATCCCTCGAAATTTTGGTTACTTTAACTGAAAATGACTGGATTGTGACAGAATTTTACGCAACATGTGAATAAACCTTTTGCATTTACCGTTGTTGAAATGTCTGTCCCTCTTTAGAAAAATTTTGTTGATTCATAATAACATTTTTCTCAGTGTGGCTAATACTACTTTCCAAAAAAAGAATATTTGTCATTCTTTTAAACATGTTTCGAAAGTAAAAAAGGTTGCAAAACTTGATTTATTATTTTTTAAATTTATTTTATTTGTCCTAAAAAATTTGAAACTTTTGGACCTAAATTGAAATTTTTTATTTTTAATGTCGTTATTAACTGGCCTAAAAGTGTGCAACTGTATAATAATAATTGTGTGCAATAAAATGATTTAAGCAATATTTTCCAGCTTCATGTTTACTCTTAGTTAATAAATAAAAATACTTCTAAATTCAAGCTATAAAGACCGACATATAGAATGTGAGACTTTGATTTTATTTAATTTCAAACTAGGCTTATAGTTTTCAGTGAAATAAATTTTATTTCTATTAAGTTTAAAGCAGCTAAGTAAGTTGAATATCAGTTACCTAAATTCTAAATTCTGAATCTAAAGGTAAGAGATCAATAAAATCTTTAACAACTAATAAAATAAAATGCGTACAAGGAAAATGAGTAAAAACACAAGGTGCTATCTAGTGCCATGTTACCATATTATTGCAGATAAAACATATTACATATGAACCGCTGCAAAACTCGCCATTTTGTTATTTTAGTTTTAAAACTTTCTGCATAATTTTTACTGCCTTTACTAATGAAATTTCTTGCAATAATAGAAAAAGTAATGTTTTCGCAAATTTTTAATACATTTTAGAATAACATTTATAACTTCTTCAGTGATTTTATTCAATAAATTATGAATATTTTAATGTTTAATTCATTCTTTTTGGTTGAAAAATTTAATATTATATTTTTGATTCAGAATTCATCTTATTTAAAATTAATACATAAATTGGAAAAAGTGTTTAAAGAATTTCAATTGTTCTTGGGTTAAAGTTTTATTACTTGGTTGCAAATTCAATAACAAAATTTGCTTAAAAATTCATCCCGTTCGGTGAAAAATTCAACTATTTCGTTAAAAATTGATCTTTTTAGTTCGAAAATTCATCTTCTTAATAATACATTTCATCTTTCTTGAGGGAAAATGCAACTGTTTGCTAGAAATTAAAATATAATAGATAAAATTTCAACCGAAAAATGTTTTAATTATGAATTTAAAACAGTATAATTTATAAAACACGCGAATTTTCACCCGAACAAATTGTTGAATCTGCCACAAAATTAATCTAATTTTCAAACCCAAAAATATTAATTTTTAACAAAAAAAGTTAATTTTTTACTAAAGTATGGAATTCTCAAGCCAAAAGCAAGAGTTTACTACAAAAGAGTTGCGATTTTAATTTTAAAATACGAATTTTCAACGAAAAACTTAATTCACAACCAAATAGTGAAATTTTAAAGTGAAATAATGAATTTTGTTTTAAAAAGTACAACTTTTAGTCTAGGAGTATGTTTTGAATTGGACACTAGTTCACTGTTTTTATGGATTTTTTAATTTCTGTTCTCATTTTCTATTTTATTTGCGTTCTTCGTTACATTTATATTTCTAGGACATGTCCTTATATTTTATTAACGTATTGAGTAATGTCTAAATTTATGTCTAAGCCAGTCTTATCGTTTTCAGCCGTTTTTTAGTGTTCAAAACATCCCTATGGGCACACGATTTGACGATGAATTTACGACATCGTTACGACATCTTTACGACATCCTATGTCTATGTCGTTAAGTCGTCTTTACGATATCGTAAATATGTCGTATGATCTGACGATGTCTTAAAATATCGTAAAGACACTGTAACGACATAGGCATAGGATGTCGTAAAATTGTCGTAAAAATGTAACTATGTCGTAAAAACGTCGCCAAATTTCTTGCCCACTGGGATTGATCCTGTCGAGCCAGATTTTCTGATTCATTGATTCAGTTCTTGTACGAGGACTATTCGCACAAATTCTGGTAGAGCTTGTTAGAGTCAAACTAAATTAGTATCTTGTGACTTTTTGACTGAATGTGCAGGATCAGTGCATTGTGACTTAAACAGTATTTTAAATGTGAACGTTTTGTGACAGTTATTAGTAAGATGCTTTCATAACTTTTTTAATTTATGATAAAGCATGAATGAGTGTCTGTGTCTAAGGAACTATTAAATTGGATGCATTTTTTCGATCACGGATCGATTTTCTCAAATTTTCGAGAAGCTTTGCAGGCAAATGTCTATGGATTTCATAACCTTTACACAGGTTCGAAAGATCGGTGAGCATTGGGTTGTCAATACCATCCGGATTACTGTTTATAATTCAACGTCTGTTAAGTCAACTACATTCAAAATTAAATTGTCATCGATTAGAATTGAGAAAGTGAAGACTATTTCGTGAGTGTAATCTTAATTGATTTTATGAATATCTCTCAAACTTTTAGACTTTATTTCATTTCATAGTGATTTCTCCGTCTTTCTATGTAGTGCAAGAAAATCCAAGAATTAAAGATTGGAAATGACTTTAAAACATTAAATCAACGAACTTGGAATTTTTGAACTTGTTGATAATTTCAGTGAAAATAAGAATTCTTTTATTGGCGAAATGCTTTTTTATGATACAATTAGTTTTAATTCAAGTTATTTGATCAATATTGTATTCGCGGACTCTCATTATCTCGTGTGTCAACTTTTTTCCGTTTATAATGTCTATTTCTAGTTACTTTTTCGAGCAAGCCGAGCTTTGCTCTCGGATCCAAACTGCTTTTGAAAATACTTACAAATTAAAACAGATCACTAAAGGAACTTTGATCTCAAGACGCGTTTTCAGGCTCAACATTGACAGTTAGTAAAGGTTTGCGATCAAAATTCCACGAACATTTATTTTACTAGCCATTTCTATGCAACTACTGAAGAAGTATATCTAGTCGCGAAGGGAGCCTTTATCGAAGAACTGCAAAAACTCTCAAATGACCTGGCTTCTACGTCCATGAATGATTCAGTTCCACAAATTTCTGGATTAACCTATCGATCAATGCCGAAGTTTGAATTGCCTATTTTTTCTGGGAATTACACGGAGTGGGAAAATTTCACAGATATTTTTACATCTTTGGGTCATTCAAATCCTGGAGTCTCGTCAGTGGAGAAGCTTCATCACTTAAAATCCAGTCTTATAGGTGAAGAGGCTCAACATCTTAATCGAATTCCGATAACTTAAGACAATTATCTGCGTTGCTGGGACTTACTTTCGGAGCGCTTTGAGAATAAAAGAGTTCTTATCAACTCTCATTTGGTTGAGCGTTTTTCAATTCAGCAAATGAAAACTGAGTCTTTGAGTGCTCTGAAGGAAGTATATAAGGCAACGGTTGATAACATCGAAGCTTTATCTGCCTTGGAAGAACCGTTGGACAAATGCTCATCATGGCTGGTATATGTTACTGTAGAGAGATTAGATCGTCAGTCTCGTCGTAATTGGGAAACTTCTCTTGGAAATTCCCCGAATCCTCCAACGTTTGACCATTTGAAGGTCTTGTTGCAAACCAGGATTCGGACCTTGGAAGTTTTAGATTCTACTGCAAATCAAACTAATCAGTCTTAGTGTCAACTATCTTCCAAATCTCAAAAGAAAAGGTTTGGAAAGTTCATGAAACCCTCGATTTCTACAACAGCCAACGTCAACGCAATTTCAGACCAGCCAGTGAAAGAAAAAGCAGCTAAAGAGCAGCTTACGAAGAAGGCACAGAAAGGAAGTGCTTTTTCTGCCGCGAACCGCATTATTTAATGTCGTGTCCGCAGTTTCAAAGTCAGTCTGTAGCACAGAAGAAAGAGTTCATTTTTCAAACAAAATTGTGTATAAAATGCTTAGGGTCTCATTTATTTCAGAATTGTGCTTCAATGAACTTGTGTCAGATTTGTCAGACGAAGCATCATACGGTACTTCATGACCTATTGTCAAGCTCAGGACGATCTTCTTCGATGATAGCACTACATCTTTAACGCCTCATTAAGCACAATCTACTCATGCGGTTTCGGTATATGCAGATTTCTCAGAAGAAATCACCGTTGGATCTCCTGACAACAGCAATGATCAATGTGACTACATCATCTGGTCATACAAAGTGTGTTCGAGCATTTATCGATCAAGGCTCAGTGGTGTCCATAATCTCTGAGTCCCTTGCTCAAAGTCTCCAACTCCCTCGTACCAGAGGACCTGTTGTTCTCCTAGGAGAGGGGAAAGTAAGTCGGGAACGTCTCGTGGATCAGTCAACGTCGTTGTCTCACCAAGGTTTGATTCGGGTTTCAAACTTCAACTCCGGGCTCTTGTTCTTCCAAAATTGATTTCTAAGCGCCCAGAGTCAGTGGAAAACTTTTTTTTGATCTTCAAAAATTTTGAGAGGATTCAGAAGTCGTGCCTCCTAAACCTTTCTGCACAGCTGAGGAAGAAGAGTGTGAAAAACTTTTCCAAAAGACTCACTCTAGGACCAAAGATGGGAGATACGTCGTGCATCTGCCCATCAAGAGTGACGACACATCGTCAGGAGATTCCTATTCTGCAGCTCTTCGCATGTTACTTCATATGGAACAGCGGTTCAAACGAGCTGTTCATCTCCAAGAAGCGTATGCCAAATTCATATAAGAATACCATCAACTTCAGCATATAAAGTCCGTCAACATCCCTGCAGATCCAAGGAGTATCTCGCGGTCATTTTTTTCCGCATCATGGAGTTTGGCGTGAATATAGTTCAACCAAGAAACTACATTTAAGTAGTTTTTAATGGTTCTCGACGATCAAGTCGAGGTATTTCATTGAACGAGTGTCTTTATGCAGGACAAAAATTCTAATTAAATATTTCAAATGTCTTGCTAAAGTGGCGTCTTCACTGCATTGTCTTTTCTGCAGATGTCAAAAAAATGTATCGACAGATCATTGTCTACCAAGATGATCAGGATCTCCAACTTATTCTGTGGCGAGAAAGTCAAAACGAGCCCGTGTAAGCATTTCGATTCAGTACTCTCACGTATGGTCTGACTTGTGCCCCATTTCCAGCCCTTCGCACCGTTCAGCAGCTTCGTCTTGATGAAGGGGATCGATTTCCCTTGGCTGCTGAAGTGATGAAAAATGGCATCTATGTCAATGGTGCCTTATCAGGAGTGGATAATTTGGAAGATGCTATTGAATTACACAACCAACTACGCGTTTTCTTCACGGCGGACGAATTAGAAACAAAGATTAATAACTGCTCCAGAACACTTGTTACGTAATTCTTCTCGAACTGATCCATCACAGACGATCTATAACATTTGTTCCAAGTTTCTTCTAGAACTGTGCTGTAACAGTGTTATAATGAAGTTCTAGAACCACGTTACAAGTGTGTTCTTGAATAATTCAGGGACAAAATTTAATTACTGTTCCAGAACAGTTAATACATAATTGTTTTAGAACTGACCAATCACATACGTTCTGTAACATTTGATCCAAGGTTGTTCTAGAACTGTGCCGTAATATTGTATATCGAAGTTCTAGAATCCTTTTGCAAATGTTTTTTAACATAAATCAAGAACAAAAATTGAGATCTGTTACTTAACAGTTCTAGCACTAAAGTTCTAGCGTTCATTTTCTAGTACTAATAACGGATCACAGACGATCTTTATTATTGTCTATATTATTATTATTATTAACTTTATTATCTTTATTGTGCAGTCCAAATGTTACATCGACGTTCTGTGGAAACCATTATATTAGCCCTTAAAAGTCCCTATAGGGTCGTTAGTGCTCTGAAACTTTATTGAAATTTACGAAATTCGTTCTTCTTCAGTTTTTAATCTTTTGTTCAATGGCTTCAAATAAGTAACGAACCCATGAGGACCTCAACGTTATACCGAAGTAAGGGGTCATTCAAGGGTTAAATTTCTTGAATAAAATGATAAAATAGCTAGTTTCATAACTAATAACGGGAAGAAAGGACTGTACTACCGTGTTGTATTATGTAATATGTATTATGTGTTGTTATGTAATTATAATTAAAGAATATTAATATTCTTTATCAGAACACCGATAAATATTCATCAAAGTCCAATTATCATCTAAACATTTTTGGCTGATTAGCTATTAACATTTTTTTTAAAGCACGTATAAATAACGTGCGAGAAGTCACCTCACAGTCACTCATTTAGCTAGAAACTACGCTAAAAAATTGATAAAGAGAAATTTAAATTAATAGGGAAATTACATAGAAATAATGTAGTTTTCATCAAACACAATTCTGACATTTTTCCTGCAATGTTTTTCTATAATTTGCCACACTTAGGTTAGTTTAAACCCAAAGTATTTTGAATTTTAAAAAATACTGGTAAATTTTGAAAAATGCCCTTAATTTCGTTCGAATTCCTGGCTTTCTAGATCTATCTAGTCCAATTATCATCTAAACATCTCTGGCTGATTAGCTATTAACTTTTCTTTAATAGCACGTATAAATCAAGTGCGAAAAGTTATCTTGCAATCACAATACTTAAAGTTATAATTTGAACATATAATGTAGCTTTTTCAGTCCTTATAAGGACAGAATTTTTGGTTTTTATAGCAATCTGAACGAAATTATGAGGCATTTTTTGAATATTTTGAATTATTTCTACACATTAAAGTAATTTGGCTAAGGCCTATGCTGCAAAAAAAGTAATAAAGAAAAACTTAAATTTAAAAAAAGTTTATTAATTAATAGCTAAAATTACAATTTATGTAAACATAACCTTAAAGTGCCAAAAAATTTTAATCTTTTTTGAAATCCTTATCAAAATTTTCAGTAAAAGCCGTTACCCCTACCTCGAATTGCACAACAATTTTTTATCTTCTTTGAAGTGTAAGGATTTTTTATTCAAAATAACCATTTCCGGTGCAAATATTAAAAATAACCAGAAGTTGTGAAAGTTGTAAATCTTCTTCAAAGTATAATCTGCAAAAATTGAAAATAGCCATTTCTGAGGAAAAACACTGACTAGATCCAAACTTTTGTGGAAACTCAATCACATTCTGATATCGTACGTTATTTATTATTATTTATTATGTTGAACAAATAATTATTTTATCCTCGCTTTAATAAATAAGATCGTATATTCATGTGTCTAACACTCATGATGGTATAAATGATAAATTATGATCAATGGGTAAAAGATTTGACACGAAAAGATTTAATTTATTATTTGAAGATTTGAATCTTGCCGCCTTCAGCCGTGGTTCGGCTACATACCTTGCTTCGCATGGTACCCAGTGGAAATTCAATCCTCCTGCAGCACCTCACTTCGGAGGTTTATGGGAAGGTACAGTTAAGTCGACAAAGTCCATCTTCGTCGAGTCATTGGCAGGCCCTCTCAACTCTAATGGGCGAATATGAAGAATTATGATTATTATTTTAAGCATAGTACAAGTTGCGGCCAACTGCTGGCGCTGCTTGTCGGCACAGGTGATTGAATTTGAAGGTTTGAAAATCCAAAGTGTCAAACGGTGCCAAAGCATATATTTTATTTGAAAACATGAATTCGATGACTATAAAGTTAAATAAGCGGAGGTCTGTTCCGCGAAATTTTTCAGAACAAAAATAATGCCTTGCGTGTCGTTGCCTGAAAAATAGCTGAATGATCTTCCTGCCGATGCTCCGGTTGAGGTAGCCCGTGATGTTGATGCTCATTTTAATACATTTACATTTAATTATTTTACGTGTGTACTATTATATGAATTGTAAATATGTTTTGAATCTTAAAATTTAATATAATGATCAATAAAATGAATAGATAAAATGAAAAATGTATAAAGATATATTAAAAGTAATTTATTATACTTTTTATATATCTTTACATATTTTTCTCACTTCGTTTATCCAATTCATTGATAAATATATTCAATTTTAACATTTTTCACATATATACAATTTATATATGGCACACATACGTCACGCATTGATACTTTTAGTTCAAGTCAATGCCAACTGCTGGCGCTGTTCTTCTTCATATTTCTACCGTTGAGTTGATAGGGCCTGGTCATTGGAGACTCTACATTGGCGTTTGAAGGAATGCAACTCTTTTAACACAAATTGAGGCTTGCCTTAATTCTCGGCCTCTCAGAGCTCAGACAGATAATCCAACAGACATTTCTGCCATCACACCAGAAAATTTTCTCATTGGAGGTCCACTGAATGCGGTTCCTAAACCATCGCTTCCAGCCGCTCTTCCAAATCAATTGACTTGCTGGCAGTTGATCCAGCAAATGCGTGATTATTTTTGGAATCGCTAGGCAGCTGACTATTTGAAAGAACTTCAATCTCGATCCAAGTGGACTACTTCATTGTCATCCATACAGATTGGAGATTTAGTTCTCATCCGACATGAGAAGCTTCCACCTACTCAATGGCCTATGGGTCGGGTTCTGCAGCTTCATCCTGGCAAGGATGGCCTAGTTCAGGTTGTCACTCTCAAGACGAAGACTAGCACACTCGATCGACCAAACGTTAAATTGGGCCTTCTACCACTTTCATCTTAGGTGCAGTGATTGTGATTGTGTGAAATTTATCAATATGTTTAAAATCGAATTTTGGTTAATTTATCGTAATTTACCCATTTACCTGTAAAATGACCATTAATGGCCAAAAATTTCCGGAAATGTGCAGATATTTCTAAACTGTATTTTGGGCAATTTATGTTTAGTTACCATACATTTCCTGCAATATTAACATAAATTACAAAAAATTTCACAAATTATCGGAAATTTGTAATAATTTTAAAAGTTGAATTTTTTGGTAATTTATGGCAAGTTGCCATATTTACCTGCAAAATTACAATTAGTGACCGAAAATTTCCATAAATTTCCGGAAACTTAGATATTTTTTATTTGAATTTCGGTCAATTTATGGTCAGTTACCATAAATTATCTACAATATTACCACAAATTACCAAAAATTTCAAAAGTTACTGGAAATTTATAAAAATGTTTATATTAAATTTTGGGTAATTTATGGAAATTTACTAAATTCACCTGTAAAATCACCATAAATGACCGAAAAATGTCTATGTGGGGGTACGTTCGCAGTTTTTGACCAATCGGCATCATATTTATTAAACATATTCTTTGGGTTTCCGGACAGGTCTTAAGAGTTTAGGGGGAGCGGGGTTACAGTTTTTGAAATATATCAAATGAACTGGCCTAAAACGTACGCTGCTCATGAAAATCTTCAATTTTTGAAAATCGGCACTAAATTTATCACACATATTCTTTGAGCTCCCAGCCTGGTCGCAGCAGCATGGGGAGAGGGGGCAAACGGAACGTTCTCAGAGTCTTTTCAAAGTTTAGTTCAAATTTCACTGTAGACTTCGCATTTTTCAAAACCAAATTCTGCAATTTCAGTACGAGGTTTATGATTTAAAATTCGAAAACGCCTTTTTCATTTTCTGTTTTTTAGTTTTTAATTCTTTTTTTCGCATTTAGAGTTTGCCTTAAGCTGTTTACAAACTTCAAAATTGATTTGGAATTTTCGGAAACTGAATTGGGCGACTTGAATACAATTTTTACAATAGACATGAGAAAAATACAGTTGCGATGTTCTGTATTCAATTTTTTATTTCTATTTTACTTTTAAAGAGTTTTTTTCTCAAGTTTACTTTAAATTTTACTATTGACTTCACATTTTTCAAACCCAAATTCTACGATAAATACTTTAAATTGTATGTTGATTTAATTCCAGTATTATGCAATATATAACTTTTATGGAATTTCTGTTTGTTCTCGATGCATAGCACTAATGGTAGTGGGCTTTTTGCGGCGGCAAAGCCGCCGCCAAAGTGTCTAAGTAGTAGCATAAACATCCGAAAATGTACAAAAATGTTAAAAATTTAATTTTTGTTACGATATTCACCTGTAAAATTACCATGAATGACCAAAAATGTCCATAAATTTCCGGAAATTAATAGACATTTTTCTATTGAATTCTGGGTAATTTATGGTAATTTACCATAAATCACTGAGTTGCGCGCGCAACCCATTTCTCCTCTTCTGAATTTGAAAACTCGAAGGTACATATTTCCAGATTTCGATGATGGCGATTCTCATGATTTGAATACTTCACGCGCTTCTTTATATGCGTATATTTTGAGGTTATGTTATTTCAAGTATAAAATATAGATTATA
>NC_046657.1:125261420-125264491 GCF_010883055.1 Belonocnema kinseyi | reverse complement strand
TTATTTATATCTTGATCCACAATTGAAAGAAATGAAAGAAATTGGCGATTTTGAAATTCATCTTGTTTGGATAAAAACTCAATTATTTGATTGAAAAATTAATTATTTTGTTGAAAATGAAACTATTTTGTAAAGAAGTCCTCTTTTCTATCAAAAGTTCAACTACTTTGTTAAAATTTGTATTTTTTTTTATTTGAAGGTTCATCTCTTTCGTTGAAAAGACATTTTTAAAACTGACAATTAATCTATACCATTTTTGGTTAAAAAATCATGTATTTTGTTAACAATTCGTCTTTCTTTGTAGAAATTAAATCGCTTTATGGAAAATTTATACTTTTTGATTAAAAATTACATTTTTCGGTTGAATTATCAACTGTAAATATTTTTGGGTTGCAAAGTCGTTTTGTTGTAAATGCAACTATATTGTTAAAAACTAAAACCATAATTTTTGTTTGGAAAATTCGATTATTTACTTAAAGTTGAACTACTTAGTAAAAAAATTAATTCTTTCTTTTTAAGGATTCATAATTACAGTTGAAAATTTAACTGTTTCCCTTTAAATTGGGTTAAAAATTCAGCTTTTTGTAGATAATACTCTTTTTGACTTTAAAATTAAATAATTTCGTTGAAAGTTCATGTATTTTGTTGAAAATTCAACTTGTTTGGTACATCTCCTTGGGTTGAAAAGTCGATTATTTCACTAACAGTTGAACTACTTTGTAAAAAAAAACGTTTTTATAACAAGGTTTTTTAATTATGGTTGAAAATTTAACTATTTGGTTGAAAGCTTAACTCTTTGATTGAAAACTCATATTTTTGCTTAAAAAATTCAACTTTTTGCAGGTAATTCGTCTTTTTGACTTTAAAATTAAATAATTTCGTTGAAAATTCATGTATTTTTGTTTAAAATTTGTCTTTTTTGTAGCTCATTAATTTTGTTCGTCGAAAATCCATCTGATTGGTTGACAATTTAACAACTTTGCTAAAATTAGTTTCTTTCTGTTAAAAATTATTTATCTTTATCTGAAAATTTAACTATTACATGATCGATTGAAAATTAATCGTATATATTGGTTAAGTTGGAAAATCGTTTTTTTTTTTTTATAGAACATTAATCTTCTTGGTCAAAAATTCACCTTTTCTCTTGTAAATTCGTTTTTTTTTCTTTTTCAATTCAATTTTTTAGCACAGTTTTTATCTGGAAATTGAACTTTCCATTTTTGGTTGAGACTTTATCCTGTACATTGTATTAGTTAAAACACCGACTATTTGATAGAAAATTAATTTATTTTGTTAAAAAGTAAACTTTTGGTTTGAAACTTGATTTATTTTGTTAATTAGGTTTTTTTCCTAAAATTAGAAAACTAAAAAATAAAAATTTTTCCAAATCTTTTCAAATGCTCACTTAAAATTAACTATTCAAAATAAAAAATCATTTTCAATTTTCTGAGGAATCACAACCATTTTTTTTATTCTTTTTAAATATTTTACAATTCTCAAAAAGCTTAATTTGTTTAAATCTGCAAAAATCTACACCGTGTTTCAAATTATTTGAAATAATTTTAAGTTTTAAATTAATTTTGAATATTTTTTCAAATTAAAATTGTAGCGTTCAAACTTAAAATTTAGCTCATTACAACAATTCAAGGCTTTCTACTTAGAACCATTCTGTTCAAATTTGTATAGTTTTTAACAGTTGTTTGTAATGGATTCCTTTAAATGAACGGTCAAATATTTCTGATAATTAAGGAAATTTTCTTTTTTTTAATAAAAATTTCAAATTGAATGTGTTAAAAATAAAATTTGTTTAGACTGAAATAATATTTGAAGTCATCATTGAAAATAATTTTATAAACTAATATCTATTGATTCTTAAATTTTGAACGGATTGAGAATCATCTTCTAAAATCAATTATTTTTCCATTTTTAAAATCTTAAATTAAATTTAAAACATTTTATTTTAAAATTCTTTTTATAAAAAAAATTAAAATCAAAAACAAATAAATTAATTTTCTATCAAATAATTGGTGTTTTAACTAATACAAAGTACAGGATAAAGATTCAACTAAAAATGGAATAGTTCAATTTCCAGATAAAAACTGTGATAAAAAATTGTATTCAACAAAAAGAAAAAGAATTTTCAAGGAAATTGTTAAATTTTCAAGGGAAAAGGTGAATGTTTTACAAAGAAGATTAATGTTCTATAAAAAAAACGATTATCCAACTTAATCAATATATACGATTAATTTTTAATCAATCCTATAATAGTTACATTTTCCGATGAAGATAAATAATTTTTAACAGAAAAAATTAATTTTAAACAAAGTTGTTTAATTTTTAACCAATCAGATGAATTTTCGACCAAGAAAATTAATGATCTACAAAAAAAGACAAATTTTAAACAAAATACATACATTTTCAACGAAATTATTTAATTTTAAAGTCAAAAAGAGTATTATCTACAAAAAAGCTGAATTTGTAACCCAATTTAAAGGCAAATAGTTGAATTTTCAACTGCAATTATGCATCCTTAATAAGAAAGAATTAATTTTTTTACTAAGTAGTTCAACTTTAAGTGAATAATCGAATTTTCCACCCAAAAATTATAATTTTAGTTTTTAACATTATAGTCGCATTTACAACAAAACGACTTTGAAACCCAAAAATATTTACAGTTGATGATTCAACCGAAAATTGTCATTTTTAATTAAAAAGTATAAATTTTCCATAAAACAATTCAATGTATACAAAGAAAGACGAATTTGTAACAAAATACATGATTTTTCAACCAAAAATGGTATAGATTGCAAGTTTCAAAAATGTATTTTCAACGAAAGAGATGAACCTTCAACTAAAAAAAAAAATAAAAATTTTAACAAAGTAGTTGAACTTTTGATAGGAAAGAGGACTTCTTTACAAAATAGTTACATTTTCAAGAAAATAATTAATTTTTCAATAAAATAATTGAGTTTTTATGCAAATGAGATGTATTCCAAAATCGCCAATTTCTTTAATTTCTTTCAAATGCGGATCAAGATATAAATAAGACTATTATAATATAACATAATTAT
>NC_046657.1:125246190-125261320 GCF_010883055.1 Belonocnema kinseyi | reverse complement strand
GAATCGCCAGCATCGAAATCTGGAAATATTAAAATCCCAATCTCTTGACTTTATTTCAAAGCAGATAGAGATATAAATAGAACCGCCGAAGTGTTCCGACGGGCAATCGTACACCTTCGAGTTTTCAAATTCAGAAGAGGTGAAATGGGTTGCGCGCGCAACTCAGTCATTTACATCGTCTCCTACTATATTCGCACGTACATAGCCCTGTCATAGGATTGGACCACATCTGGTTTCAGATCTGGGATCACTGACTCATTGTAGCCCGCTTCGCTTTTGTTTGTTCACGCTTCACTGCTCGCCTGAGTAACAGCCGCAACCCCGCGGCCCCCGCGCGATTCCTGTTAGACCTACCAACGGCGTGGCTTCAATTCTGGGAATGGCTATAAAAGGGAGGGCTATTGAAGTGTTCCACTGTAGATTTATTGTTTGTTATAAAATAAATCCTGAACGAAAAAAAAACGAATTTTCAACAAAACTGTCACGTTTTCTAGCAAAGAAATAAATTTTCGAACAAAAAATAAATTGTTTAATTGTTAGTTATAAAATAAAAGTTACATTTTTTAACAAAGATATGCATTTTTAAATAAAAGCATGAATTTTATATAAAAAGAATTCAACCCAAAAAATAATTCTTCAACCGAGAAGATTCATTTTCTAAAAATGGAATAGTTGAATTTTCAACCAAGGAAATGCATAGTTTAATTTTCAGCCAAATTGTTGAAACCTCAAATAACCCAGATTAATTCAGACTTAAACAGTCGAATTTTCAATTAAGAAGGATGAAATTTCTACCAGGAATATTTTTTACCAAAAAGACGAATTATTTACAAAATTTATTAATTTTAAAATAGAAAACACCAATTTTCCACACAAAAATTAATTTTCAACTAAAAATAGAATAATTACATTGTTATTTAAAAAAATTAATTTGCAACCAAAAAACAAACGAACAAAAAACATAGTAGCAGACATTTTAACTAAAATTATTAGATTTTTCATGTTGGGTTGTGTTAATTTAGTTCGCAATTAGGCAAAAAAATAAGAAAAAAATTTTTGGAGGGTAATGTATGGCAACTTACAATTAATTGTTTTAAATATTTTCGATAATTTTCGGAAATTTCCGATTTTTTAGGATAATTTATGGTAATATTAGAGGTAGTTTATGGTACCTTACCATAAATTACTCAAAATTTCATTTCAAAATATCTAAATTACCCAAAATGTATGGAAATGTATGCTCATTTATAGATAAATATGGTAAATTACTATAAATTACCCAAAATTTAATTTCAAACATTTGTTTTAATTTTCGTAAATTTATAAAAATTTTGGGTTATTCATGGTAATATTACAGGTAATTTCGGGTAAATTGCCATGAATTTCCCAAAATTCAATGAAAATTTTTCGGAAGGTTATTAAAACTGTCGGTTATTTATGGAAATTTTCAGTAATTCATGGTGATTTTACGGGTAAATATGGCAACTTACCAGAAATTACTGCAAAATTTCCTTACAGTTTTTACTTTGAGTGGGCTGATTATCGTAAAATGTGAGCCAAAAGATGTATAATTTTCATTACTCACCTTTAACGTCACTTTTTACTCCCTAGGGAGTAAAAAGTAGAGCATTCGCCCTGCTTCATAGGCCCTGAAAAGGTCTGACATCATGCATGCGACATAAAAAAATTTCTTATAGGTTGCGAATCTCTGCTATACAAAGAAACATTGATGCATTATCATACGAAGAAGAATCACTTCATAATAACGTTACGAGGTGTATTCAAACAAGTTGCATTACTAAGTTCAGTGTCAACGAATGCAACTGAAGACCGAAAATCTATAATGTGCAACTAGCATTATATTGCTATCAATAAAAAATTTAAAAAAATTGCATTGTAGAAATTGTACTTGTGATGTCTTATTTTTTTCTCATATATATAGTATTCCTTCATGACAAATAGCAGTCAAAGGCATCTAAAAACTGGTTGGAATTAAACTTACAAGAGATCGCGAAATGTACGTCGCTAATTCACCGGGGGCTTTACAGATTGAATGTAGATTAAAATCCATAAGGTACGTATTTTTTCTTTCGATCCAATGGGCCTTAGTTTTCGAGATATCGTGCTTGTTATTCTTTACCATATGATCAATTCAATTTTCAAAACTTTTCATCCATAATTTTAAATTTTTCAGAAAGATCTTAGTGTCCAGACGTTTTGCACCTGTACCACTTTAAGCAAAGCTCGCGAGATGTGTGTCGCTTGATCGTAAATACTTAAACCTTGATGTCACGGAAACTAAGGTACTATATATTGTATCGAAAGAAAAAGATACGCACTTTATTGTTTGTCATCTACTTTCAGTCCCTAAAGCCCCCGGAAAATTAGCGACGCACATCTCGCGACCTCTTTTAAGTTTAGTTCCAACCAGTGATCACATCCCTTTCGCTGCTATTTGGAATATTTTTTCTCTCGATCCAATTGGTCTTATTTTCCGAGATATCGAGGTTTGAGTATTTGCGTTTGAGCGACGCACATCTCACGAGCTCTGATGTAAGTTATACGAGTGCCAAACTATCATTGAAACTAATTTAAGGCCTGTGATACTTTACCATATGAACAATTTAGTTTTTAACATTTTTTATTCCCAATTTTTATTTTTTCACAAAAATATTAGTGTCCAGATGTCCACGTGATTGTTCTTTACGTCTAAGTACAACTATTTTTTTTTTAATTAAATTTGTGGATAAAAAAGTATGGGCAACTAAATTGATCATACGGTAGAGTATTACATGCCCTTAATTAGTTTCAATAATAGTTTTGTACTCGTACCACTCGAAGTAAAGCTCCCGAGATATGCATCGCGCGAACACAAATACCCAAACCTCAATATCTCGGAAACTAAGGCCCATTGGATCGAAAGAAAGAAAATACAAACCTAATAGATTATTATGTACCGTTACCCTTTCAAACCACCGTCCTCTTAATTTTTTTTAATTCGTCTCCAATTTCTTAAATTTTTGTTTGATTGAAACTGTTTTTGTTAAAAATTAAAATTTTTTGTTCAAATAATAAGTACCACAGATCTCATTGAGAATTCATCTTTTCCTTTTTTAAATGCAACTGATTTGTAGAAAAATCGTATTTTTTGTATGAAAATCAAACATTTTGCAATAAAATTGAACTATATAGTTGAAAAATAACTTTTTTGTTAAAAATTCGTATTATTGGGTTAAAAGTTCATTTCTTCTGCAGAAAATGCGTCGCTTTTGTTTAAAAATTCATCCTTTCATGTGTACCATCATTTTGATAAAAAATTAAAGTTTGTGGTAGAAAATCCAACTACATCGTTAAAACTTGAACCATTTTTAAAAAAAATTACATATTTGCTAAAAATGGAAGTTTACTGTCGAAAATTCAGTGTCAAGTAAATAATTGAACGTTTTGTAGAAAATTAATTTATGAAAATGAAAATTTTTTTTGCTTAAAAACTTATTTTCTATTTATTCAAGAACTAAATATTTCCTTAAAAATTAAGTTATTTATCTGAATTTTGGGTATAAATTTAATCTTTTTTTCTGAAAATTAATGTTCTTGGCTTTAGATTCAAATCGTTAGTTAACATTTTTTTATTCAATGTGACTGGTAATTTTGTTTAGAATTATTTTTTAACACTGAAAATGTAAATATTTGAAATAGCTTAAAAACTGATCATTTTTATTTATAAACCAAATTAAGTATTCGAAAATTCAACTATATAATTAGAATTAGGCAATTTATGTATTTAAAAAATTAACTCCTTAGACAAAAATTAACTTTTTGTTATAAATTCCTTTTTTTGTAGAATATTCATTTTCTTTCATAAAAAATAATCTTCTTTCCTGTGTATTCGACTATTTTATTTAAAATTAATGTTTTTTGGTTGAATTTAAAAAATAAAAAAAACATTTGTTGTTAAAAATTAATTGTTTTAAACTAGAAATTTAACTATTCTATTTTTGATTGAAACTTTTTTTATTTTGAAATTCAACTATTTGTTCTCGCGTGAAAAATGTATGCATTTGATTTAATATTTTTCTTCTTTGGCTCAATTTAACTAAATAATATTAGAACAATTCGTTCAGTAAAAAATTCGGTAAAAACTAGTTGTATTTTTTTGTTAAAAATGATTTTTTTTAACTGAAAATATAACTATTCCATTTTTGGTTGAAAACTTATCTTTTTAAGTAGAAAATTTAACAATTTCGTTATAGATTCAACTATTTTGATTCAAAATTCAACTATCCATTCGAATAAACAAAAATCATTTGATATAAAATTAACATTTTTATTAGAAGATTATTATGTTAGGTAGAATTCATGTATTTTTTTTAAATTCGTTTTTTTTGGGATCGAACATCAATCTCATTTTCCGAAAATTCATCCTTTCGGCTGTGAATTTGTTGAAATGTAATTTTTGTGTCGAAAATTCATAGCTTTAAGTGGAAAATTAGTGTATTTTGTTAAAAATTAGACTTTTGGGAAGAAAATTAATTTTATTCCTTAAGACTTCATCTTTTTGTCCACGGATTCAACTATTTTGTTAGAAGTTCGTATTTTTGTATTCTATTTAACAGGTAGAAAGTCCTTTTTTCGATTATTATTGTAAACTGAAAGTATAACTATTTTATTTTCGGTTGAAAACTTTTTTTAATTGAAAGTTCTACTATTCTGTTGACAATTCAAATGTAAAGATTCGTTCGAGATAAGAATGTTTTATTATATGTATTCACTATATTCCAATTCTTCTATATTTAAGATGAAAGAACTAATTTATAGTCTGTGACACATGATTTGTTTAAATATCAAGTTGGACATACATTTGCGGTAAAATAAATATCTTTTTCAACGTTCAAAGCTGTTAGAGAGTATAAAATTAATTTTCCAAATTCGGAGACTGAAGGTAAGCGAATAATAATATTCCTGAACCCTATTTTTATATACTTGAAGTGGGGCAATGGGAAAGATTTTGATAATCGTGATGCTGGCACGCTATTTAAACTTTTGTTTTATTTTTATTATTTAATCTTATTCAAATTAATTTTAATTTTTTTAAGGAGTCTGTATTACCATCAAAGAACAACAGAATTTCTTAGCGTCTATACAGGCTAAATGGAGCTACGAATTAAAAAATTTTTAATTAAATTTTTTCGGAAAAAAATCTTCTCCTTTCACTCCGCTGGGAATCAAAGCACAGATCTTCCGATTGCCAGACGGGTGCTTTTCCATTAAGCTACAAGAGAATTCGAGAGAAGAATTCTTTTTTAAAAATACACGCATTATTATGCCAGGTGTAATAATCAGTTTTTTAAAAGGAATCTGTATTATCATCAGGAAGTAACAGAATTTTTTAACGTCTTTACAAACTAGATAAAGCTATGAATTATACATTTTTAATTACATTTTTTCTGAAAAAATATCTCCTTTCGCTCTGCTGAGAACCAAGCTACAGAACAAAGAGAAGATCTTTTTTGAGAAAAAAATAATTACAAGAATTTTTAATTCGAAATAAAATACGCAACAAGAAAACTTGTATAAATACAAGGTGCCACGATTCTGGTGAAACCGTTTTCTCATGACAAGTTTTTGAATTTCTAAAAAATTTTGAGCCAATAATCTAATGCTTTTTAATTAATGGACTAGTCTCTTATGAAATGTTAACTCTTAATTCTTTAAAATCTACTTTAAATTCCACCGAATTCTGTATGAAATATTTTGAATTCGAAATGAACATTTCGAAGGTCATCTTATTTATTTGGAAATTATTAAAATTCGTTATGAATTATATCGAAATCACTATGATTTCTATGGAATTCACTATTCAATCCTTGGAATTGTTTAAAATTTACTCCGGATTCTTTGCATTTTTCGAAATTCTTTACGAATTAATTGTAATTTGCGATGAGTTATAAGGAATTCACTATGAATAATTTTCCATTTTTAATCAAATATTCGAAATTCACCTTAAATTATTTTCAATTTCCTGCAAATTCTATGGGATTCTTTCTGATTTCTATGGAACTCTGTGAAATCTATTCACTCTTTAATTTTTTTCTTTGCTATCGTTATGCAATAATACTAAAACTCCGGGTTCGAAAAGAGGACAAAATCATCTTTGCATCTTTCTGTCTTTTTTAATCGTTCTTGTCTCTTTTGAATGACAGTCCTTCTCTTTTCCAAACACTCCTCATGTCTTTTTTGCAAAAATGTTTAACAATTCCTAAAGGGTTAGTGACGTCTTTCTGGTAAGGCTGATGGTCAATTAGCTTTTCTTCCAAAGATCATTTCAAATGACGTCAATCCTGTGATTTCGTGAACTGCCATTATTAATACTAATCATATTAGTTTAAAATGTTGGTCCCATTCCATTTTCTTATCGGCCATGTATGTCTTTAATAGATCTTTAATTGTACCTTAATTTAGTTTCTTTGCGGATACAAAGCAGTTATTTTGATGAGCTTGAGTCTAAAAAGGATTTCAAATTTTTGAACCAATTCCGAAACAAACTTAGCGTCCGGGTCAGCCAGGATGTACTTTGGAGAAGAAACTCGTCGTATCAAATTGTGCTACACAAATGATTTATTTTGTGAGCTCATCCTAAATGAATAAAGTAAATTTTGTTGTTGTCGTTGTTTCTGGCAATGGGCCCACTCGAGGGATTACTCACTGAGAAATCTGGAAATCTTAAAACTATGAACGTGGCAGTCTCAGCCGATTTCGCATACAGAGTACTTTGCTTTCTTTGACATGGCCGGAAGTGCCTAGATTTCCAGAACTTCTGGAGATTGGGGCTCTCGAGAATAAATCAGACTCGGCTAAGTTCGGTGGCGTTCGGACGGAGTCAGCCGTTAGTTCGACTCAACGAGGCAGCGTGTGGGTCACGAGAGTGTATAAATGCTACGTGATGTGAATGCTCAACGCTTGGCGAAAGATTTTCAAGATTTCTAAGAGTTCCAAGAGTTCTCCTAAGATTCCCAGCGCAGAAATCTTTGATTTCTCAGTGACTAACTCCTCGGCGAACTATGTCCATTGTGATCTTATTATTCGGCTGCGTTGGCATTTCCAAAATGACGGCTTCAACCCTGGGATTAATTCGGGTCAGTTTTTCGCGTTAACATGCTTGCCATTTTTTAACGAAATCAATTACGTCTTTCTCCATATTTTTCCACAATGATGTTCGCGTAATCGCTTGATTGTTTTATTTTCGCAAAAGTGACCAGTGACTATGTTTCTGTGTGCCTCCATCAACAGATTTTGTTTCTCTTCTTAACTTAATTTTGGTTATCAGATGGTTCTCACAGATCTTGAACGGGGTGAATTCTCGAAAGCGCCTCAGCTGCCTTATGCACGACTTGTATGTGTATGTTACCATCTAAAATGTCAATTTTATTAACATGGGTGAAGGGTCCTTTACGTTAAAAAAGCCACATCAAAGCTTGACGGTCCGTTTGAATTGTGACTTTACGTCCGGGAGGATATTTTCAAAGCCGCTCAACTGTCCAAACGGTTGCTCATGTTTCTTTTACGGTAGTGATCAAGTTTAGCTTATGTTCATTTAGAGTTCTTGGGATTTAGTAAACTGGGTGTCCCTGTAGAGATGAAATTACCCCGAGTCCAATATTAATTGCAACGGTGGTCAAAGCAAATCTTCCACTTCCGGTCGAAGAAACTCACACTTTTTCGGTTAAAGTTTAAGATAAGTGGCCTATAAACTTTCAAATAAGATAATCAGATTTTTTGTGGCCTTGGAGTGTACTTTCAAAGACAACAATGTCATCTAGATACGCGAAGCCTATTTTTCCTACAAGTCCTCTTAATGATGTGTCCATCATTCTTTCAAATGTGGCTGGAGTTTTTTTGAGAATGAACGGGATGCGGTTGTAGTAAAAATGCCCTTCAGGTGTGGAAATTGCAGTAATTTTCTGGAGTCTCCGCTTATGGGACTTTGGTAAAATCCTTAGCTTAAATCAAAGGCTGAAACGAAATTTGCTTTTCCAAGGTGACCCAGAATTTCATTGTATACAGGAAGTATACAATTTTCCGCTCAATCATTTCAGTCTAGGCTTGAATTCCTTCTGTCTAATATAAGTTACTTGCTCCTCTTGTTCTGGATCAACATTGATAAACTTTTAATATACGGTATTACTTAATGTGAAGTCTCTTTCGATTCAGTTACTAACGAAAATTATAATTTGTGAGTCAGGAACGCGGTAAATAAAAGTTGGATTTTCGTGTGTCCAGGTTTTTTGCTGTGACTAGCAAAATAACTGGAGCGCCTGCTGCAAACGTATGCTGTGATTTGGATGATTGTTTATCAAAGGGTGTTCTTTATGAAATTGGGAGTTCAAGATTTCAAAGGATTATTATTGAGGTTTGTGTGGATAGGTAATCTAAATTTAATCGTATTTCTTGATTCACTGATTTTACTTTTATCAGCTAACCAGATTTCTGATTGGATTGCTATTTGTTGTGATTTTCTAAAATCGCTGGGATTTTTGCTTAAAGACGGTTTAAAAGTTCTTCTCTTAAATTGGTCATGTATTTTTCGATAAAAGTTTGCTCCTCATTTTTTTTGCAAATTTCTCATGCGTGTGCTATGGGATTTTTTGATTGTACAGCACACAATAGTATCCATTAACGAAGTTATTTGTTTTACCTGTAGTAACATTCAGAAATCAAAACACATTTTAATTCCTAGCTATTTCATAAGAAACCTCATTTTGGAGTGAATAAAAAAATTTTTATAAGGAATTTTAAAGGAAATACAGTTAAACCTGTATTTAGCGATCCTCCATTTTATGTTTTCCAAGTAAGATAAAAGATAAAAAACAAGAGAGAGACAAAATAGTTCCGAGACTTTAGATTTAATACCACGCTCAGTCCCAAGGTTGACATTAAATCCAGATGACTGTAGTTCTTATTTATAAAGAACAAATATTGGAATTACTTAATACAAACATTATAAACATTGAAACGAAACCTCAAACAAGTTTTTCGAGACTTCAATATTATAAATTTAACTGCATTTTTAAAAACCGAAACGATGTATTGAGTTTATAGAAGAACAAACGTAGACTAACAAATAAATTAGAGACGAAGTTAGTTTTGAATAAGTAATTAAGAGAGGCGGATACTAAAATAGAAACCCAAATAAAAAGTGCGCTAAAAATAAAATAAACATTGGTTCAATAATGGTAATAAGTTTATAGACAAATCTGTTATAAAATTTGTATGAGCATGGTTTTTTCGAGCTAAAACCTTAATATTTTTAAATTAAAAATTGAAATAATAATCTAATTCCTATACATGTCGTGACAAACCAGTAATTTGATGGCATGATTCACAATACTATTTATGTTTATTATTTCTACACCAAATAAGTTTTATTTACTATTTTTATCTTTGTTTTTACAAAAAGGTGATCAATTGAGTGTGTAGTGATTTATGAAATAAACATTGATATTGTAATGTTTTAAAAACACTTAAGACGTTCAGAAAGACCTTCAACATACGACAAAGAGACTTTGAGGTCATATTTTTGTAAGTTTCATTCAATTAGTTATTTTTAAAGAAACTGCTGTATATTTCATGAATTCTTTCTTTGATGGTGTTAATTATTAGTTGAAGTGGGTAATTATTTCGTACCAGGGTTATTTTTAGTTGATCTAAGTTTTCTATTCGGAATTTGATATAACTCAGTTGCACACGTCTGTCAAGAAGACGTTTAATTAAACCAATTTTTTGAGAAAATAATATATGATAATTGTAACTTAGATAACTTTCGTGCAGTCTTTGGTTGAATCTTGCATTGAAATTCTGCCTACTTTCCCAAGCTCCTTAAATAACTTGTGAAAGTTTGGTGCGTTGAGTTTCTAGTGATCCAGTAGATCCCGACCTACTTGTAAGAGCTTTAGGAAGATCATCAGAATCTTGGATCGACAAAAAAGAATAGATTTCTCTGCTTCTCCTTCGTTTTCTTGCCATGACCCAGTCTAATAAAACTCCTGATCAGTCAGTTGATAACGGTTTCGCCTTATCACTGCTGATTTCAACTATAAATAAAAATGTCCGCAAAGCGAAAAACGTGTTCAATTTTCACTTGTAAAAATATTTCGAAGGCTGGTCTGTCGTTTCAATTAGACCCTAGAGTTGAGCAGATGAGACGAGAATGGTTGAAGCTCTTTAAATTACAAGAGAGTGCCCTAACCTCATTTGCAGGGATTTACAGTTCTATCTTTACTGCTAAGGATTATCAAGAATCTCGTGAGTATTGAACGGTGCTTGTGCTTGTGAAATGACAGACCAGCCTTCGAAATATTTACACAATTGATAGATGAACACATTATTCCCGTTGCGGACATTTTTAGTTATAGTTAAAATCAGTAGTGATAAAACGCAATCGCTATCAGCTGACTGCAGTCATTTTGAATTCTCAGGTATCGATAGCTGCTCCAAATGGCCGCCAGATGGCGCACTAGAGTTGAGGGAAGCGAATTTATACTTTTTACGATTGTGGTGAAGTCTTCTACTCCTGTATCGTCTCGTTCATTGGATTTTTTAATTCATCCAACCGCGTCCATCGCAGGGATGGTTTCGCTTGTGGTTGTTACTCTTTCGTTCAAAAACCTTCGTGGAAACATAGGTTCAATTTTTTTCCTCTGAGAACTGTTCTGAATCTGCAAACATCGTGTCATCATTATTTAATTGAGACTCCTTATTGTTCTCCTATTCGCTTCCGTTTGATGTAACCAAATCAAATTGTATTGCTATAGAGCGAATTTCTTGCTGACGATTATTTATTGCGAATTCCATGTTTAATACACGAATTGATCATTTTTCAGCACGACTTATGTTACCGTATGTCGCGCCACCTTATCTAATCTCTGTATCATTTGGTAGAATAAAATACTCGCGTACGCGTGTAGTCCATGGCGATGTCAACTATACAGCCATTGACTATTTTCTAATTTAAATTCACTATTTAAATCATTTCAACGAAAAGCCTAGTCTAGCGTAGTCAACTAACTTTAAGAGCTCATGGAGATTCCGTGGCTTTTACAATTCCAACGGTCTCAACTTGCTTCGTCGACGTCTCATCTTTTAGTGACTTTTGTCTAGACAAGGAATTACTGAGGATCTACTAAATTCAGCCCAGTACGCATTTTCCTAATTTTAATTCCGCAGAAAGGTTCTAATTGTTACTTTACAAAAAGAGAGGAAGAGTCCAGACTGGTGTTGCACACCGAGTCTAGGATCGGCTCTCTTGTAGCGGAGAACCGCCTCAAGGGTGGAAAAGGTGGGAGAGCGCGCGCACGACGGGCATATGCGACTCTTTCCTACCACTTCTACCCATGCGGTGGTTCTCTGCAACTAGGGAGTCGAGCCTAGGCTCGGTGCGCAACCCAGTCCCTGGGTTCGTCCGCTCTATGTATATGAGAGTGAAGAATTAATCAAAAAATTTAATTTTAAATCTAAAATTAATTTTAATTAAAAAAATTTATGTGACGATCAGATGGTTTATTTAAAACACTAGTTTCAAATAAAACCAAAGTCAATGAATGACTTTGGGGCCAAGCCCTGCCCTTATCTTAAAAAACAAAGGGAGTCAACTCATCTACTCTTAACCCCCGAAACTATTCTATTTCAGAAAAGTGCGATTATAAATCTAGATTATTTGTAATTTCATTTCTAGGTGTACAGCTTATAATTAAACTGCTTTAATAAATGCTCTCTAGTGATCAATACTAATATGTTAAAAGCACTTATTTTCTGTGGTTGTTAATGAATTGTTTTGATAAAGATCTGTGTCCTTATCAAATCATTTTTTTAAACAAAAGATCGTTGATTCTAACAGAGAAATTGAAGGTACATTAAAATAAGCATAATAATGTTGTTTTTTGAAAAAAAGCAAACTTGATTTTCATGAAAAGCATAATAATTCTTATTTAAAAGAAGCATATAAAATTCAGAAGAAATACATAACCTCCAAAGGAAATATGGAGAACTAATTACACAGGCCCACAAAAAAAAATTATTTGTATGAGATAAGTGACTAGGCTCCCCTTATGGATTTTTGAGCCGCTGAATCCGAATCTGGCCTCAGAATTTCTCCAAAACGTCTCAGTTTTCCTTTAGATACAGAAAATAGGGGAAAACCTAGGGCTGAAATTCCTAGGTCATATTCGAATTCAGCTGCTCTAAATCCATTTTTGTGGGACTGTGTTATTTTTTAATATAATTCAGGATATGTTCCTGCGATTGTAAAGTTTTACGCAATGTTATTTAATAATGTTAAATTGATTACAATTTTTTCTGGAAAAAACAACATAAAAATGGAAATCCGTATTTTCTTTCGAGGTTATGAGTTTCTTCTGATTTCTATATAGTTCAATTTCTCTAATGAGCTTCAACGATCTTTTGTTAAGAAAAATGATTTGATAAGGACGCAGATCTACGATAAAATGCCTTATGGAACAACATAAAAAAATAAACCCTTTTACTGATATTAGCCACTAAAGAATATTTATTCGATTAACCAGTGTAACAAAAATATTTTTTTAAAATAATTTAAATGAAAATTAAACGTTTTTGTTGAGCCACTTTTTTTAAACTTAACTGTTTTGTTAAAAACTCATGCTTTTAGATTAAAAGTGCATCCATTTATGGTAGAACAGTCATCTTCCTTGTTCGACAATTTATCTTACTTTCTTTTTGATTTCAAGTATTAATCTTGTTTCTGCGAAATACGAGATATTAAATCTCTTGTTGAGAATTTATCTTTTTTATTGGGAACTGAACTTTACTTGGTTCAAAATTTATCTGTTTTCTTAGAAATTCAATTATTTTGTTAATAAATTTAACTAATCCTTTAAAGTCTTCTTCGTGGGCGAAAATTTTACTCACAAATTTGAAACGCTAATTAGAAACGCGTAAATGTAAACATTCGTGTGAGATAAAAATGTTTTAGGAGATGTGTTTACTCAAATATAACCTTGAATTCTGTTAATTTATTGAAGATATGAAGAGCTAAATTGAACATTGTGACACATGCTTTATTTAGATATCAAGTTTCACATATCTGTGCGGTTAAACAAAGATTTTTTTCAACTTTCAAAGCAGTTAAAGCGTATAAAATAATTTTCCGAAATTCGGAACCTGAAGGTAAGCGATAAACAATGTCCTTTAAACCTATTTTTCCATTTTTTGAAATAATTTAAATTGAAATTATTTAATGATACATTTCAAATAATTATTTTATTTATTTAAAATAAAATCATCGCGAAATATATCAGGGATTATAACGAAATCGTTTCGTCAGGATGGGTTATAGATTTTTTGTTAGTTTTTAAGCCAGTGAACTCATTTCAAAAATTTGTGGGTTATGCCATTATGGAAAGCTACATTTAAATTTTCTTGAATCCACTATAAATTTTGTAGAATTTAATATGAATTCTTTGGAAATCACGAGGCAATCTGTGAAATTCACCGTGAATTCTGTGGAATTATTTTGTATTCATTATGAATTATATTGAAAACACTATTTCTTCTACCGAATTCAGTATTGAATCTTAGAAATTCTTTAGAATTCGCGCAAAATGATTTCTGCGGAATTCAGTATGAATGATTTTTCATTCACAATGAAAGTTTTGGAATTTTCGATAAATTCTTCTAAATACGCTGAGAATTCTGTGGGGTACTCTCTGAGTCGTATGGAACTCTATGAATTCTATGGAATTCACAAATTAATCTATGGAACTCACTTTGGATTTTCTGTAATTTATTAGAGTTCACAATAAATTCTAAATCATTTTTTAGAGTACTAAATCTTTAGAACACTTTAGAATTCCCACGGGATTCTTTGCATTTTTTCGGAATTCTCCATGAATTAATTGGAATTTACGATGAGTTCTGCGGAATTCATTATGAATAATTTGTAATTCACAATTGGATTCCCGCGATTCACTTTGAATTCTTTGTAATTTATTAAAATTCACAATAAATTCTCAATCATTTTATCAAATTAACATTCGATTCTCGGCATTCGCGCTTATTTCTTTGAGATTTTTCAGAATTCTTAAATTAAAATCTTTCGAACTCATTCTTAATTCTTCGCAATTCTTAAAAATTCATTATGGAGTACATCGAAATCACTATCAGTTCTATGAAATTCACCATTAAACGGTTGGAACAGTTTAGAATCCACACGAGATTCTTTGCATTTTTTCGGAATCCTTTATGAATTAATTGAAATTTACTATGAGTCCTATGAAATTTAATAAGAATAATTTGCAATTCACAATCAAATCTTTAGAATCCACAATGAATACTTTTTAATGTGCTGAGAACTGTATGAAATTAGAAATTAATATTTGGAACTAACCTCGGATTCACTAGAATTCATTAGAATTAACCTTTAATTCTGTAATATTCTAAGAAATTCAAAATTATTTCTTTAGAATTCCCTTTAATTCTTTAGAATTCACAATAAACTCTTTGGAATGCTTGATGGATTTATGGCAATTAATTATCAATTCTGTGGAATTCCATATTAAATATTTGAAATTCTTTATAATTCACACGGGAGTATTCGAATTTTTTCGGAGTTATCCATGAATTAATTGTAATTTGCGATGAGTTACACGGAATTCACTGTGAATAACTTACCATTCCCAATTAGTTAATTATCATTTATCTTTGAAATTCAATGAGAATTTTATGGGACTCTCTTTGAGTTTTATGGAACTCTATGAACCTTATAGAATTCAGAAATTAATCTTCGGAAATCAACTTCGATTTTTGGTAATTGATTAGAATTCTCCCTAAATTAGGCGGAATTATATTAAATTAAAGTTCAATTAATGATCATTAAATCTTTAGAATTCGCTTAGATTTTTTTTTGAATTCATCTAAATTCATACTGAAGTCTTAGCAATTCTTTAGAAATTACAATTATTTCCTATTATTATTATCATTATTATTATTTACTATTATTACGAGGGTGGATTGATAAGTTTCCGGCCTGACCAAGAGATGGCGCTACTAGGCCTACCTTGAGGTGGCGTTCTATAGTACCATCCTTAGATAGCTTGTA
>NC_046657.1:125237576-125246090 GCF_010883055.1 Belonocnema kinseyi | reverse complement strand
TCAGCCTTGGAGGAGATTATGTTGAGAAATAAAAAAAAAATTCTTAAAAACGTTGTTTTTCTTGGTCAGGCCGGAAACTTATCAATCCACCCTCGTATTACTATTATCATTATAATTATTTATTAAAACTAAGCCCTATGGTTCAAGATTCATTATACCGGGATTCTCTGCATTTCTTCAGAACTCTACACGAATTTACGGGAATTCGCTATGGATTCTATGGAATTCACAATTAAATCTTCGGAATTCACGGAGAATTCTATGGGATCCTCTCTGATTTTCATGGAGCTCTATGAATTTTATGGAATTCACAAATTAATATTAAGAATTATTTAAATTATTTAAATTAGTATTAACATTAATACTTGCTGAATTCTTTTGAATCCATTGATAATTTTATGGGAACCTTTTTTCATTTTTTGGAAGTCTATGAATTTTACGGAATTCACAAATTAGTTTTTGGCATTCAGCTCGTATTCTTTGGAATTCGTTAGAATTCACCTTAATTTCTTTGAACTTTTTTGTAATTCACAATGAATTCGGGAAAGAAATCCTGAATTCTTGGCCGTTTTTTGGATATTCACAATAAATTCTTCGGTAGTTTTAATTTATTTTTTGAAATTGAATATGGTTTTTATGAAACTCTTTGAATTCTATGAAATTCTTAATTTATTATATAATTAGCTTTAGATTCTTTAGAATTTATAGAAATTTCTTATGAATTATTTGTCATTCTTTAAAATTTACTATTCAATTTCTGGAATTCTTCATGGATTTATTGGAACTAATAATGAGTTTCCTGGAATTTACTACAAATTTTTTAATGTTCACAAACAAAATCTTGAGATTTGATCTTGGATTCTTTGAAATTATTTAGAATTCACCTTAATTTTTTAGTGATTATTTTAGGATTCGCAATTAACTCTCTGACTTTACTCCCATTTCTTCGCAATTCTTTAGAATTCCTGATGCACTCTTTTGAATTCATCCTGAATTATTTTAAATTCTCATAATCTCTTTTTGAATTGACTGTAGTTCACTATGAGTTCTGTAGAATTCATTACAAATTCTATAAATGCTACTATAAGTTTTTTAAAATGCACAGTTAAATATTCGGAACTCTTTAATATTTACAATGAACTTTTCATAATTCTGTATGAACTTATTAGAATTCACTATGAATTCTTTGGAATTCCACAAAAATTTATTGGAATTCTTTGAAATTATCCTTAAAATATTAAGAATTCTTTTCATTGCTTTAAAGTTCTTGAAATTTACCTTAAATTTTTTTGTATTCTTTGCTTTCCTGAAACAAATTAAAGAAAAGGAGAAAGAGCACTTCTCCCACTTTTATGAATATGTAATCGTTTCTATATTATGAACAGATGATATTGTTTTCAGATTTTTAGTGTGCTTTGTATTCAGAAAACTAGCTATGGATCTCAGAAAGAAGAATTTTGTTTCTTTATTGTTAGTGATGTGTTTTCCCGCTGTGAGTAAAAAATTTTGCCCGATTTGAAAACATCAAACTCTGACGAGGAACTTTTTAAAATATGCTTATAGAATAAAATATTCTTATAGAATAAAATACGCTTATAAAATAGAATACGCTTATAAAATAAAATACGCCTATATAATATAATATGCTTATAGATTAGAGTATGCTTATAGAATACAATATGCTTATAGAACAGAATTTGCTTATAGGATAGAATATGCTTATAGATTTTAATTTATTTTCAAATTTCTGATATATTTTCATTGAATTTTTTTCAAAAGTATGGAACTTAATTAAACTTATTGTTTTCTACAGATAAAAAGTCTATAATACTCTGTAATTTTCTATGCTTTTTTTAGCTAGATTATTGTTTCAATCACGTATTAGGACCGGATCCAATTCAAAATTCTATCACTACTAATAGCGTGAGTCGAAATTGTTGAAAAAAATTAATTATTTAAATTTTCGAAGTAATTTTCTGCTCGTAATTCGAATCTAATCTTCCTTTAACCATATTTTATAAAGTTTTCACAATTTTATACCCAGACGAATTTTCAACTTTATTTAAATGCGAATAAGGATAATTTACTTTGCTTCTTATGCTGGAAAATATTTTTCTTTCCAAATTTTTTGCTAGCTCTCGCCACTCTAAAAAAGTAATCAAAATTACTAATCAAAAAAATGAATATCTATCTATTTATATACATTTTCCTATCAAAGCAAGGAGATTTAATAAAAACCAAGGAATTGCAATTTTATGATGATACATAATTTGAAAGTGTGCCATTTTTAACGACTTCATTTCAAGTCCTAATTTAGAAATTCTTGCATTTTTAAACAAAGTTTAGAATTTCTTAATTCTCGATGTTATATCTGAAAATTGATGCATTTTTAATTGAGAAAAAATCAATTATTTAAAATTACTCAGTTGGAAAATTTCAAGAATGATTTATAATTATAAATAAAATGCCAAAAATAAATAAATTAACAATTTTTAATTGGGTTTGTTTTAAATTAATATAATAATAATTAAACTATTTAAAATTAATAACGTATTAGGGGAATTATTTCTTTAATTTTGAATATAAAATGAACTTTGAATTTAAAATTATCCAATTTTCAAAGCTACTTTTCATTCAATTAAAAATGTGGCCTTTTTTTCAAAATTTCGTCTGGTCTAAAATAGTTGGAATTGGAAAACTTTTGATTCAGAAAAAATTAATATGATTTTTTTAAATGTCGAACGCTTTCAATTCTAAATTACTAATCGTGAGTTATTGTTTCTTAAACGACTTAAACTTTTTTCTCATTACTTTTTTTCTTAACAGAGTTTACCCAAGCCGGAAAAACAGCCACGGGATATGAAAGCGTTAAAGGAAAAATATCAACATCAAATAAGTGCTTTGCATAATCAGTTTTTGACAGATGTTGCGGTCAGTTAAAGAATAGTATATTCTGCACCAGTGCAGCGGAGTAGTCCTTTTAAGACCAAGCGTGAATTAGAAAAAACAAGTCGTAGCTGAGGCGAAGCCGAGACGTAATTCTACGACTCGTTTTTTTTAAACTCAAGCTGGGTCGTAAAAAGACTACTTTACTGTTTTGGTACAATATTATATTTTATATAATAAGAGTATGGTTTTCGAATTGTCTTATGAAATCACTTTTAAGGTTTGAGGTTAGTTTAAAGGGGCAAGCACCGCGCAGAAGAATGCGCGCGGATTGAGGTAACGAATGCGCATGTCCGCCTATTTCCCGACGGCGATAAAATAACTCACCACCAGCAATAAACTACTTTGATGTTCCAAACCACGCGCAGAAAGCATAGAAATCATACTTGTGTTATATAAAATAATTTTGAAACCCTAACTCCAAAATACTACGATTTCTACCATTATTTTTTCCACTTTTAGAATAAATTAGATACTGCGGACCAGAAACATTTAGATTCTAAATGTAGAGGAAATTTTATTTCCTCAATGAAAAAAACTGTTGATCCTAGACTTGCCAAGATCACCGCTTGTTATGATGATAATGTAAAAAATAAACAGTATGTGGTAAGTGAAAAATGTTACGTAAAATCTGTGTTAAACTTAATATGTTCTTGTTTCCAATCAATCTTTTTCCCTACTTTTCCTCCGCAGACTTCAACCTTCTCTTACTATCCTTTCCCCACTTCTACCTCGTTAACTCCCCCTTCCAGAACTCCCACTCATTTCACTCTTCTCCTACTTCCCCTTCCCTTGTAAGTTATGAATAAGGAGGAAGGGGTAGGCGGTAGGAGTTAACTAGCTTATTAATATATTAAGAGATCAATGTTTGGGTTAATTTATACACGAAACATAAATATACAAATATTTTTTGTTTTCTTTGCAGGTTGCGGATCTCTGCTATAAGAAAAACATTGCTGCATTATCAAGAGAGGAAAAGAAGCTTCATGAAGCTATAGAGGGTTGCCTTCATATCAGTTGTACTGCTAAGTTTACCATGAAGGAATGCAATAAGTTGTAAAGCTACAATCTGCTTTGATTTATGAATGAAATTTCATGGCCTATTAAATATTTATAAGCTCCTAAGAATATCACCTTCGATGTTACAAAATGCGCTAGGACTAATATGATTATAATTTGAGATAACAATTGTTTTGATTCTTATAGCCGATTTTTTATTTTTTAAACTCGACAGAATAACTATGCAGTTTTATGAGAGCTTTAAAATAAACTAACTTGCGAGACCTAGAGTAGTATTTATCTGTCATGAGATCGATATCTCCCTACAATTTCGGTTTGGTGTGGCGTCCGCTCCAGATTCGGGACACTGGTTACCCCGAACTTACCGAGATCACCCACTCCGAAATGTGGGTGCTTTATTTTCCTAAACTGCGCAAGCGCGGAACTCTGTCGCAGGCGCCGCGCGTGCAGAAAGACTCGACTATACTGTTGATCAAACGGTGCAGCCTATTCGGGGTAATGGTTCTCCCGAATCAGTGGAGCCGTTCTACTAAACAGAAGTGTTGCTGTGCACTGTGTGATTGGCGTGACAATATTGTATGTGTTGAATAAGCGGCTCTACCAAACTTCTCTCCGATTAGTTTAAAAGTTATTCTCCATACATGTTTTCGTTCCAGCAAAGTGTCTCTCAAGACATATTCATGAACACTTTAAGACATATTGTAACTCTATCTTCTCTACATGCCTGGCATTCAACAAGTATGCGATAACATCCAGTATCTATTTGCTGATAACACGCATTACATGTGTCACGCATACCATTCAACTGATAAAGATTGCCATTATATAGGATTCTTTGTTGGTAAAAATTGAGAATTCTTAGCTGTGGAATGATTCTTAAAGTTCCAGAGGAATTTTAGACCAGAGGTAGTTTTGGGAGCCTTCCAACAAATCAAGAGATGGATACAATTGTAACGCAAAGATTGTCGAGGCTCTCTGTAGGCCCTTATTGCGAAATATAATTATGTATCTTTCAATCATTTCTAGTTGTTTTTAATGCAGTAAGGAAAACGACAGAGATTCCCAGACATCCTCAAAGTTTATTTTTTTAAACCTCGCTTTCACTAGGGAGGGCCAGTTGAATTTTGCTAACCTTAGGTCTGTTTGAGATTATTTTTTATTCTTAAGAAAAATATCTTAGGGTAAGAACGTCCTGCATACTTAGCAGTTTTTCTATCCAGTTAAGAATCATTTTTAATCCTAGAACTTGGAGGGGTGTGATACTTAATTAGATCTTGCAGCATAAACCGAGGTGTTTTTTGGAGCTTGAAGTATCTTTTTATAAAATGATACTTGTACTCTTCCAATTTCGTTCAAATATCTAGCTGCCAACATATGTGATCCATACATCAAGTTAGTCATTACGAGATTATTTAAAAGATTGTCTATAAGTTTCCAGGAATCTATCCTTAATCCATGTATCAGAGGAATAGTTAAGTCTGACGCAAGATTATAATTGTTTATAGCTCGTTTCGAGGCGTCCGCATTTATGGTCGGTTTTATGGATCATTTTTAGAAGTATACGAGATCAATCATCCGGATTTTTTTTCGATCTAGAATATTATTAAAGTTTCATCATGTATTCTATCCAATTATCTGGCAAAATTTTAAAATCCGTTAGTTGTTTTACGCTGTTATAGGCGAGTCGGGCTCCATGTGAGTATCTTTGGCGTTATCTATGATATATGACATAAAATTCTTAATCGATATCACATTTAAACGAAGGGCTTTAAATACTCCTTCTTCTTATGATTATTCTACACACGTTCGAAATCGAAACACGGCTTGGATTGCCCAAGATTTGTATTAATGCATACGGAAGGAAATTAAGGTTAAGCTGTCGCGCTAGTTGTAAAAGAGTCGCTACATTTCGGTTTGGTTTTTAGTACGCTCCAGGTTCGGGGCAGTAGTTACCCCGAACTTGCGGAGATCAACGGCTCCAAAATGTGAGTGCTATATTTTCCTAAACTGCGCAAGCGCCGAACTCTGACAAAAGCGCCGCGTGTGCGGAACGGCTCGACTATACTGTTGATAAACGCTTTGGCTTGTTTGGGGTAATGGTTCCTCCGAGTCAGTGGAACCATTCTACTAAACAGTAGTGGCGCTATTCACTGTGTAATTAGCGCGACGATTTCACGTGTTGAGTAAGTGGCTCCACTAAACTTCTCTCCGTGCATGCTTTCATTCTTACAATATTTGCTGTGTTTGTTATTGTTTTTATTAAAAATCCCGCGAGTTGATTCATTTCGATGCCATTTGCTATGATACACGAGGAGGTATGCATGTCATTCTTATAATTACTGCGAGATTATCTTTCTATTTTAAATGTAATTTTTATTAGCTGTCCCTTCTCTCTGTCTTTCGTTACTATTTTCCTCAATGGATTGAAGATCAAGTTACTCTCGTGGTTTCTAATGATTGATTTGAATTTTGAAGCAGAAGTGAACCAGGTTTCACTTAGATAGATGATATCGTTATTGTTTACTTTATCCAGCAGGTCAGGAAGATTAGAAAATCCTCTAGGCTATCAAAATATTATTCTAGGATTAGTTAATAGAAATTTATATTTGTGCTGCTTCTTGTTCTCACTTTCCTATTGGTGCAATATTGCTTTGCAAGAAAGAACCTAGCTTACTGTCCTAGCGTCCTCTTTTGCAATTAATTGTTGAGGCTTTTGTTGATGTTAATTACTTTCTCCGTCACCTGAGTAGTTTAATGCCATGAAGTTTATTTCTCTTGGGTAATTTTGAATCCGTGACAAAAGCCCAAACGACAAAGCGCCCGCCCAATGAGAGCCGCGTTCCGTGAAAAAGGCCCGCGAATCAGAGAGCAAGTCGCTTCATCGCGATCGATGTATGTATGAGCACGGCCAACTCGCTCTCTGGTTCGCGGGCCTTTTTCATGCAGCCCGACTCTGATTGGACAGGCGCTTTGTCGTTTGGGGTTTTTGTCACCGATCTGTAATTTTTACTAATATATTTCTGGATCGATGTTAGATCACTGCATTTGTTGGCTAGGGTAATTTTTGAGCCCTTAACTACTGGATTCTTCCGCTTTTGCGCTAGTAATTGTTTATAAGTAAAGAATTGTTCGAGGAGTTTTTTTTCAGTCTTCTCTTTGTTTCTTTAAAAGCTTATTTAATAATTCAACGTTTTGCGAGTAAAGACGAAAATGCGTTCTCGAAAATAATCTGTTTGTACTTTTTATTTGTGAATTATACAAAAATTTGTCTTAGGCCCTCTTCTTTTATGAGACAATTGACACTTTCAATTCTCTTATCATCAATGTTTATATTGGCAGAGTCCAGAACTTTCTTTACTGTGTCGGCTGAACCGGGTTCCTCTCACAACCCATTTAGAAATGAATGGTCGATCCGACGTCGAATCACAGTCGTTTTTGGATCTCGAAAAATCTTTGATATTTTTCTCGTCGCCAAATTCGACGCTGTATTGACATCGAATTACAAACCGCATCGACGTCATATTATCAATTGTTTCGACGTATAAATTACTATCAGTTCTATGGTACCAAAAAAAGTGCACAATTTATGAGAACTTAAATGGGATCCCATTCACGTTTCCACGAATGAAAAGCATTATGAACAATTTGATTGACACTTTTAACATTATTTCATTAGAAAGAAAATGAAAAGGAAAAATTGGAAAATTCACGTTATCATATTTCGATGACCATATAATGATTTTTAGTTATGAAATCTGATCAGGTTTCAGTTTTTTCACGTTTTTAGAAACTTCCGTCATCTTTTTTAGACCACAGCAACAATTTTATTATGTTCTTTAATTATGATTCAACTAAGTTTTTTATGCAAGGTAAGAAAATTAATCCCAGTGGGCACAAAGTTTGGCGACGTCTTTAAGACATCGTTACGACATCTTTAAGACAACTTTACGACATCCTATGTCCATGTCGTTTCGGTGTCTCTATGATATCATAAATAAGTCGTATGATCTGACGATGTCTTTATGATATCGCAAAGATACCCAAAACCTCATGATCATAGGATGTCGTAAAGATGTCGTGAAGACGTCGCCAAACTTTGTGCCCCATGGGATTCATTTAAACTGCCATGTCGATAAAATTGGAATATTTCTTCACGAAATATACTTCGAATCAGAAAAAGATATACAGTCAAAGTCTGGTCTCGCAGCCCTACGGCAGATTTGTAAATTCACATATCCCTCTCAAGATGCCTAACTTAAAATGGGAAAGTTACTGTTCCCAATATGGTAATATTACACAAACTTTACCAGTAAAAAGATGCATTATGTCAGTTTGCTTATCGGCTTATTGTTCTTCTCCTGCTCACTGGATTCTACAGTCTCTTCTTCCCTCGATTAATTATTTTTACCCATCTTCAAAGTCTGTATCGCTGTGGCACAGTTCAAACCGTACTTAATTAGTAATTAATAATTAGATGCACGACACTTCAAACGTCAAATGAGGTGAATTGCAAATGGCACGGTGTGCCCACTCTAATGTATTTGAGGG
>NC_046657.1:125235023-125237566 GCF_010883055.1 Belonocnema kinseyi | reverse complement strand
GGGTACTTATAGATTGTGGCAAAATGTGAGATCAGCGCCACCTAGGGGACGTAGCAAGAACTATTGTCTACAGTAACGAGCCCCCTCCTGCCCTTCTCACCATAATTTGTAGGTTATGTTGACTTCTTCTGAAATAAATACATGAATAATAATAACCAATAAAACAAACCAAGAATTGAACAAAATAGAATCTATCATCGATCAAATGCAATAAAATGTTTAAGTCTGTTGCAATCGATCTATCATAGAAAGATTCCAACAGACTTTAACGTTTGATTTTTCGTTCTATCAGAACGATTCCAACAGACTTTAATATTTTATTGCATTTGATAGATGATCGATTTGATTTGCTTCCATTTGTAGTTTGTGTTATCGATGAAAATCCATTGTGAATCCAAGTTCATCACACAAAAAAAATATAATTCTTGCAGCTCCTGTGAACTTGAGCAGACTTGTGCAGACGATATAACTTCTATCGTCTGCTCAAGTTCATTTCGAATTCTGAATTCACACGAGGGCCACCTAGGGGACGTAGCTGTTACTATAATCCGTTCACCACTTTTCTATGAGAGGGGGCACACCGTGGCAAATGGTGACTAGCGAGTTGCCAAGTCGCGTACATACCGCGCATGCGCAGTGCGTCTTTTGAACGAACAATAGAAGTTTGGAGGGCACTTTGAAATGTGGAATAATTGAGTCAATATATTTTAGCAAATCAGCTTACGTTCTTCATAAAATAGTTCTGATATTAGCGCAGGTTTAAAAAATGAAGTATCAGTAGCGAAAAATTCGCCTACAAGAGATCGAAATGACGTCGAATCGACGTCGCTTTGACGTTCATTTTAGAACCCTGTAAATTGCAACGAACTTAGATCAAATCACTTAGGGATCGTCCATAAATTACGTAACGCGTTTTTCTTTTGTTTGAATAAAGACGAGCATGAAATTGATGTGAAGTTGAGAAAGACACAACGATATAAACAAAAGAAAAAAGTGTTACGTAATATATGGACGATCCCTTATATTAAAGTAAATATTGACTAACAAAGCATTTGAGGAGCATAATTAACATAGTCGAAAACCGAAATAATTTTGACGATAATTCCGACTCGACAACCATTCGACGGTAACGACGTTGATTCGACGTCTGATCGATGTCACCATTCTGATTGGAGGGAGTCCTTTATATTGAATAGTAGAATGTTCTTTGCATTTTCTTTACTGACCAGGTGGTCTATTTTCCTCTCGCAGAAGCTTAATCTTCCTCGAGATTGGTGTTCTATCTTTCCAGGTTTTGGCCCTTTTGTTTTTAAGTTGAAAGTTCTTCTAAAATCTTTTTATTTGAGTCTTTTAAGTTTTTAATTTATTATCCACTTCCGACAGGGATTTTGTGTTTTTTCTCAGCACAGTAAGCCCCAGGAATGAATCTTATCTTTAAATTGAATAAAAACGCTGCAGCACGTTTATCTGATGAAAGATAAAATTTATCTGACGAAAATATTTATTTGCATATGTAATATGCCAAACGACTGCCTTTAGGTTCACCGAAAAAAGTGTTTTTAGTAAAGATGTAATTTCTGGTAAAGTAGATGAATTTAAAAATCGAGAAGACAAACTTTCAAACAAATAATTGAATTCTCAACTAAAAAGGTACATTTTTATTCAAGAAACATGAAATATCTCCTAAAACAAATAATTTAAACAAAAAAACTTTTAAAATAATAGTTAAATTTGTATCCAAAGAAGATTTCAGTTCACTTTTTAACACCAATATGAGAATTGTAAACAATTTACAAACAAAATGGATGCATTTTTAAGAAAATTATTAAATGTTTAATTTTAAATGCTTTATATTTTAATTGATCTAATTTCAAAAATTGTACTTGGGAAATATTTTATCAATAACATTTTTCACTTGTCCTATTTTTTAAATTGTTTCATGATCTTAAATCATTGAAGTTCGCGATGCTTATATTTAAAATAATTTTTTTTATTTTATAAGCTTTAAATTAGATATGATACAATTTCCAATCTTAACTCACAAAATTGTCCAATTTTCAAAATTTAATCTGAAAGTGTACAATTTCGAATTCTTTTAATTAGAAATAACACTGCCTGTAAAACTTTCATTTTAAAGCTTTTCCGAAAGAGGCGCCAAGGACGGTGCTAACTAAGTAAATCCGAATCTATGCATCCATTATGCTCGGCATTAAAGCTCGACCAGAGCATTTATAGCGCATTTATGAGAATTTCAAGCATTTATTGTTTAAACAAATATATACATATATCATAATTACTACATATATTAAACAAAACATTCTAGAGTGAAATAAAATATACTTTCTTAAATAACAGAGTTGCTACAGATCAGATAATTGCAGAAAGTCAGGGATTGTCAGAAAAAATCTGATAGAGTTAGGGAATTCTCGAAGAACTAAAGATGAAATTAACCCTTAAACGGCCAAAACGCCACTACCGGTACACTGCTTTTCAACGGCCAATAACTAAGACTATTCGACACTAGAAAAAATTGAGACACATAT
>NC_046657.1:125204248-125234923 GCF_010883055.1 Belonocnema kinseyi | reverse complement strand
CCCTTAAAAAAAAGAGAGACTATCGATATTCGTCGACCTCCACGTTGGTGATAGTTGGGCAACGTAAACTTTGTTTGCGGCAGACGGACGATAGATATTCGTAAATCATTTTACTTTTACACGATGCTTAGAACTATGAAAATTTTTTATTGAAAAACTATGCGCTTTTCGGAAAATTTGTCAGCAATAAAAATTTCTTGCAATCAGCCGAGAAATGCGCCTGAATTTTTCCGGAGCGTTTTGAGCAAAATTTTGAATTTTGCAAAAATTGTTCATATGCAAAATTCAAAATTTTGCGCAAAACGCTTCGAAAAAATTCAGGCGTATTCCTTGGCTGATTACAAGAACTTTTTATTCTTGATGATTTTTCCGAAAAGCGCATCGTTTATTGTAAAAAAATTCATGAATGTTTTCACAAAAATTTTGCCATTAAGACGCCATTTTGAAAATACTAAAACGAAAAATCGATCTTTGAACCATGGATTCTCAAAGTTTAGACATTTATTCCACCCGTTAGTGAGATTCCAGGTTAATTTCAGACTCGAAAAGCTTTGGAAAATGGTTCACAACAAAAAAATAGGCACGAAAAATCACGTTTTTTTTTGTTTAAACTGCATTTTATTTTATCTTAAGCAATAAAAATATATGTGTATCAATTTTTTCTAGTGTCGAATAGTCTTAGTTATTGGCCGTTGAAAAGCAGTGTACCGGTAGTGGCGTTTTGGCCGTTTAAGGGTTAATTTTGTTATTATGGTTTGAAATCCCAACTATTTGGTTCAAAATTATTCCCTATTTGTAGATGATTCAAACTATGTTGTTGAAAATTCATATTTTTTGGTGATTTCAACTATTTTTGGTATAAAATTAAAATCCCTTTTAGTTAAAACATCCAATATCACTTTTTTCTTTCAGAATTCATCCTCTTTCGTTCACGCTGGAAGTGGAACTATTTTATTCTTTATTCATAATGTGTTCCATCAGGGTTTACACGACTTCCATTCCTTACAATCTTTCCGCCTACATATTTTGTTTTAAATGTTATCATTCCTATATTCAATTATTTACAACCATTTGCATAAAGTCTTATATCTACTTTCTTATCTTCACTTCCTGTAATAGCGCAATTTAGGCCTTGATAGTAAACGAGTGAGCGAGGGATCGAAAAAAAATGCAAGCGAGAGAGAGAGAGAAGTAGAAGGCAAACGCATCTTAGTCTACATATACTATAACGTAACCATTACTCACCATCTTTACGCTTCTAACTTAAGCGACTTAGTTTTCCTTTTTTTCACTATTTTATACCTTCAATTTGCCTTTCTTTCACATGAATTTTTTCATTCTCATTCGCTCCTCTACCACCCTCCAACTCCTTCATCCATTTTTCTCCTAATCCATTCTCCTCTAGAATCTTAATCACATTCTCTTGCCAGCTTCCTTTATCTTCCATTCTTCCCCTATATCCTCCCTATACATACGCCCATGTTTCTTCCTCCTATTCACATATTTTACACTTCCTGTTCTCTTCATTTTCCCAATACATCCCATCCCTAACCTCATTTCCCAATCTAAATCTTGCTATTCTGGTCCGCATTCTCTCTCCTCATCCCTTTTCTAAATACTTTGATACTGCTTCCTTTTTTATCGTTTTACAGCCATTTATTGTATTTTGATTCCTCAATCATGCCCCATCTGTCTATAACTTGTCTTTCCTTCTCTTTTTTCCAATTTTTAATAGTTCACTCCAGTCCCGTCTTCTATAGCTCGCTAACTCTCCTTTGTTTCCCTCTCACAGCTTCGTCTCAAATTTCCATGCCCTCTTTTCCGCTCTTATACTTCATTTATCCGTTTAAGCTTCTTCTTTAACAATATATCCTGGCGTTCTCGAATCTACCTCTGGTGTCCACCTTTTATACCTTTCTTGTAATCTCTCAATATCTTTCCTTTCTTTCCATCGCCATATCTCTTCTCCGTAACCTAATACCGACCATATCAGCGTATCAAATAACCACATTCTCCTTCTTCAATTTTCGTTAACTTTCTTTTTCCTATTCCCCATATCTGTTTCATTACCCCTGCTGCACTTTTTATCCTGTCTCTCATATGAGCTCTATATGATCTCCGTTCGTTTTCAAGATATATCCCAAGTGTTTAAACTATTTTCCTTCTTCTAACTTCATTACCCTTTCATTCTTTCTGCCTTGCCCCTCCTTTTCTAAAGCTCATTAACTTTGTCTTTTCTACATTTATATTCAGCTTTCTCCAGTCTAAGTATTTCTCTAACTCTGTACTTAAGCCCGCTATCCCTTTTTCATCATCTTCCATTAACACTATGTCGTATGTGTATGCTAGTGATTATATCTTTTTCTTTATACTAACTCCTCCACAACATTTTCTCCTCACTTCTTCTTCCAAGTCTGATATTAATATATTAAATAAAAGTGGGCTCAGAGGACACCCTTGCCTCACTCCTTTCACCAACCAGAAACTGTCTCCTACTTGCTCTCCTAAACTTTATTCTGCTTTCTGTCTCTCTAGAAATTACCGATACACTCTCTTATAAGTTAAGAACATAAGTGTGGTCCATCACCCCCATTTCACTTCTTAACCCTGTCTAATTCGGTGGCTCTATCTTTTTTCCTCAACTTCTTTCTTCAATCTCTCCGACAAAATAGTTATATATACTTTATACAGTGTTGACATCAGCGTCACACCCTTATAATTTTTAACCTTCTCTTCTTTGCCTTTCTTCACTATTGGTATCACTACACCTTCTTTTTATATCTCTGCCACCCCTTTCCTCTCTATTTTCGATTACACATTATCCATGCCCATTCCATTAGTTACGTCCCTCCAAATTTCCATACCTAATTTGAAATTTCATCTATACCAGGTGCCTTTTCATCTTTTATTTTTCCTGAAACCTGAAATACTTTCTTCCTTGGTATTTCCTCTTCCTTATCTCTTCCTCTACCATATATTTACCCCCTTCCTAACTTTTCTCTCTACTCCTAGCAAATCCAAAAAATGTTTTTCCCATTTTACCATTTAAATATCTTCGGTCTCTCTTTTTCTTCTTTTACAGTCTATATTTACTACCTTCAAAACCTCTTCTTTCGGCCTAGCCTGCTCCACATCTTCCTCAAAGCTTTTATTTTGTTCCTTTTTTTTATCACACAACTCATTATACTCTTTCTTTTTTCTCCTGTATTCTTTCTTATTACTTTTTTCTTTTCTCTACTTTCCTAATTCTTTTCTGACCTTCTTCTTCTCCTCTTTAGAATTCTTATCCCATCCACTTCTATTCCCCGCTTTACTAACTTCATTTTTGTTTGTGCACTCTAATCCTCCTTTTATTTCTCTATCATTTTTCCATCTCCTTGTCCACCTTTCCCTCTACCATTTTGATATTTCTGACATTTTCTCTAAACTGTTCTTTTCCTTGCCTTGGCCAATTCCCTTTCCTACACTTTTTACCTTTGCTCCCTCTTTATGATGATGATCAATTATCGTTCCCTTTTCTCCTCCTGAGCGTACATATTCTACTTCCTCGTCTTTCTCTATATTTCCATTTAAGATAAACCATCCTAACTCCTACAAGTTCTTTAACAGCTTCGTTCCGTCCCCATTTAGTACCTCATCTTTGGATTTTCTTCCTTTCTCTTCTAGCCCTTCCCTTCCTCATATATCTCCTGTTTTTGCATTGAAATCCCCACGTATTATAAGCCTAATCTCTTTTTCTCAATCATTTCTTTCATCTCCTCTGCTTCCTCCTGCATATAACCGTTCACATAATTTTCACATTTTTTTCACCGTACACATTTTCTTTCTTCTTTCCTTATCTTTCCCTGTTATACATTCGTTCCTTACTCCGATCATTATTGCTCCCATTGTTCTGCCCTTTTATTCTTCCTCTTTGTATTTTGAACTTGCCATTTGTAACCTCTTGGTAACCTTCCTCTTACTCTTTCCTATACCTTTTCATCTAGCCACGTCCCTATCATTATTACTTCATCCCATTGTGTCAAATTTTTCATAAGCTTTATATCCGCTCCTGCTATATTTCAGTAACATATCCTCAATGCTTCCCTACATTCGTTTCTCGTCTCTTTTTGCTTCTTGCTATTTCTTATTCTCCTATCTACAGTTCCTTCCTCTCCTAGTTCCCCGCTATATCATTTCTCCCTATATATTTTCTTTCTTGATCTTAGTCCTACTATACTCCGTCTATCTGTATTCTCCTATACTTAATCCATGTTCTTCTTCCCTTTTTTCTTTCCTCTTCTGCTATTTTCCTTAACTTATACTGCATGTTCCTTTCTACTCATGTCAAATCGTCCTCTATTCTCTCTGAGCTTCCATCTAACATCCTCTTCTTTGTCATCACTTCCCTCTTATGTTCCCATTTCTTTAGTCTTACCAGTACCATTCTCTCCCCTATTCGCTCTCCCTTTCCTACATTCATCACTTCCTTCCACTCATTCTTTCAGCTCCTTCTCCTTTAATCTTATACCCTTAATCACTATGTTTCTTTTTTTTCTTCCCTTTCTTTCTTTTTTATTCTTTCTTTTTATTTTTCCTAGCCTTTCCTTCTCCGTATTCCCACTCTCGCCCTCACCAAAATTCCGGTTTGAGCTCTCTATTTTCTTGATTCAACCATGAATCTCCTTTACCTTTTTATTATTGCTTGTATCTTCCTGTTTCTCTAGTGTTTGTTCTAATGCCTGCATCCTCTTCTCTAACTGTTCCCTGACTTTTTCCTATTTTTTTATTTCCTTCCTAAGTTCGGCCGTTTCCCGCCTAATTTCTTTCCTTATTTCCTCTACCCTTTTCTCCTGTCCTTCTTCATAAATCCCCATTACATCTATCATAACTTCGCAAATTTCTTTCAGTCTTTCCTCTTTCATTGCATCTTTAGTTTCATCTGCATTTCCCTCAGTCACCTTACAACGAGAGACATAAATATTCTCCTACAAATTCAAATTTTTAAAAAAATACGAGAATTTCAAACCAAGTACTTTAATTATCAACTTAAGAAGATACATTTTTAAACTAAAATGTAGGACTTAAATTTTAAGTTAAAACAATTAATTTTCAACGAGATAATTACATTTTTAACAAAAGCAAAGTTTTTTTAAATAAAATGATGAATCATCAACCAAATAAATTGATCTTTAACAAAGTAGTTTCCCTTCCATCTAAGTGGTTAGATTTTCAACCAAAAAGTATGAATTATTAACGAAGCACGTGATATTTCGTTTATAAACCATGAATATAAAATTAACTTCAACTAAAGTTTTTCGAAAATTCCCAAAACCTATCAGATTATTCCTGACTTTTTCTGGAATTAGTTGGTTTGTAGAAACTCTGTAATGAAAAAAAGTGTATGTATATTTCACTCTAGAATGTTTTTGTAAAAATTAATGTGATAATAATGATATAAATTTGTTTGAATAAAAAATGCTTTAAATTCTCTGAAGTACTCTATAAATGCTCTGTTTAAGCTTAAATGCTGGTCTCAATGTTATAACTGGTATTATTGAGATTCATAAAAAAAGACGTGAGTACATGGTTATAAGAATGATTTATTAAGTTTTCGTTAAATATATACAGAATTTCATTTTTCAATGACAATGGTGCAGAGCGACGTTACAAGACGAGAATCTCTCTTCGAGGTGTTTAAAAAATCTATACAGACGTCCCTAACCTCGTTCTGAACCAAAGTCACTTGCCTTCGATTCCCAATTCAATTATTTATTTTATAAATAAATAATTTGCAAAACCGAGGTCGAAGTTTTGGACTCGAACGGCATCCTCAATTGAGAAAACGACTTTATTGCACTAAAATCGCGACACCGTTATCTATCTTTATAAACCTATTGGAGAGTTTTTTCCACTCTCTTTACGTCTTAGCGTATCGGCGCTTAATAAGTTATTATCGATTACAGTCGACTTCACAATTTATTCTTTTATTCTTTTGCCTTTCTCTCCCACTCTTTTATTTTTCTCACAGAATTATACTTCTACACCCACCACCGAGTCCAACTCGTATTTTCATTTTTAATATCGATTACTCTCCTCTTTTTTGAATCATTGTTTAGAGGTAGTATAACTGTAAGTTTAAGAAGCCACTTACTGACTAAAAAAGGTTTTATTCAATACTAAGTTACAGACATCAGGTAATTTACATCGGTCGGTAATGCAGATTTACCATCGACCGGTAATGCAGATTTATCATTGGCCGGTAAGTGGCGTCGCAGTCGTAGAGGTATACTACTTTTAGAAATTTTTTATTTTTGAGAAGAGAGGATCAAATTTCTGGCAGCACCCTTTAACAATTAGGACTAATTATCGTTTTAAGACTCGTAAGCGTTATTCTATATATCCTAATAATAATTAGAGTTTGAAGCATTCGCCTGTTTCACACAGAGTCAAAGATTTCAAAATTCCTTTAAAAAATCGAAATAATAGAAATTTCTCAAAATATACTTTCAAAAAATTTCCTCTAGTTTTTTTTTTTTATTTTGAAAATTTTGAAAACATTTGTAGCTCGGTTCAGTCACACGCTGGATGATACATTTATTCGCAGCATCATTGGAAGCACATAATAACCAAAAAATCCCATGCAACTTGGTTGCTTTCTTTCGGTTTAAATATACATTTTGTTCACTTTCGCTGACCAAACGAATCGACAAATTTAAACAAAAAAGTTTTTTTTTAATGCGCATTTTATGTGCGCAGGTGCACATGAGCATTTCAAATTGCGCGTGCGCATCTAATTTCACTATCAGCGCCATCTAGCCGCCTATTTTTACGAAAATTTAAATATCATAAATTAAAAATATCTTTTTTCATACAAATTATTAATAACAGTTTAGAGTTCATTCGTAAAATTGAATTAAAGTGTCAGTTATTTAGCTCAAAAATAAAAATTTAATATTTTAACTACGATCAGTTTTTCCTGCATACTTCTGAATTTCACAAAATATTATTGCTTACTGAAAAAAAGTTTTGAAGCACATATTTTCATAACTGTTTTTTTATGGCAAACACTGAAAATAACCTTATTTCAAAATGAAAAAAAAACTGTTTTGGAGAAAACTCATCTTATTTATTCATTTATTTTATTTTTTGTAGAATTCAACTGTTTTTTTTTTATTATTAAAGTGTTGACAGTTGAAGTTTTTTTTTATTTGTTTGAAATTCTAAGTTTTTGTTGAAAATATGTCTTTTATTTGTGTTATTTTTGTTTAAAAACTGATCTTTTTATTTGAAAAATTACATAATTTTTTGAAAATTCGTCCTTTTTGGTTAAAATATGAACTATTACATTTTAATTTCTTTTATGCAGATTTATCTATTTGGTTCAAAATACAATATTTTTGTAAAAATTATTTTTTTCGCTAAAAATGTATTTTAGTTTAAAAATTAACAATTTGGATGAAAATTTATGTCTTTTATTGCAAAATCGTCTCTTTTGCTTGAAAATTAATCTTGATGGTGAATAATTATACTATTTCTTTTAATCAATTTTCAGCTGAAAATTCAACTAGTTTATAAAAATTCTTCTGTGATTTTTTTTTAAAATTAATATTTCATTTGAAACTTCATCTTTTTGATTGAAAATTCATTAGTTTTGTTTGAAAATTTGAGTATTTTTTCAAATATCCTGTTTTGGGTTCAAAATTTTTTTTGTAAACTGAAAATTGAACTATTTTAATTTTGGTTACAAATTAATTTTTTTATTTGCCAGTTCACTTTATCAATGGAAATTTAGTTAAAAATTCGTTTTCTTTTAGTAGAAAATTTGTTTTTTAGTTGAAACTGCAAATATTCAGTTGGAAATATATGAATTTTTTAAACTTTATTAGACAAAATGAATAAATTTTCAACTGAATATTTGAAGCTCTAACTGAAAAAGGTCATTTTTTTACTAACAGAAAACGAATTTGCAACTAAATTGCTAAATTTTCAACTAAAAAGTAATTTTTTAAATAAAAATGGAAAAGTGAAAGTTTCAGATACAAAAATTATTCTTCTGGTAATATATACAATTTGCAACACAATTAGTGAATTGTAAAAAAAAAACATTTTTAACCAAAATGCAATTGTTAAATTTTCTGTTAAAAAATTAATTTTCTAGTTAAAAAAAGCAAATTTTACAATAGAATAGCTTAATTTTTAGCCATAGAGATGAATTTTTCAAATAAAGTAATAAGTATTCAAACGAAGATAATACTTTTCCACAAAGTAGTATAATTTTCAACCAAAAATTAAGACGAATTTTCAAAACGAAATTTTTATAGTTTATATTCCAACCAAAAAATATTTTGATTTCAAATAAAAGAAAGTTGAATTTAAACCAAAAAAAAAACACATTTTAAATGAAATATTCCATTCTTAAGGTCAAAAATTAATGTTAAGAAAATTTCAATAAAATAGTTAAATTTTCAGCAAAAGAAATGAATTTGCCACTAAAAAAAATTAATTTTTAACCAAAAATGAAATAGTTCAATTTTCAGTTTAAAAAAATAATATTTAACTAGGAGAAAGGAGATTTAAAGAAAATATTTAAGTGTTCAAACAAATTAATACATTTTTAACCGAAAAAGATTAATTTTCGAACACTGGGATTAATTTTCGCCAAAAAGTCGATTTTTCAACTAAAACATTAATTTTTAACCAAAATAATATATTTTTAATAAAGCAGTTGATTTCTAACCAAATAAATAAATTTTTTACCAAAATTAATTAATTTTTAAACAAGAAAGATAATTTCATAAACCAAAGAAAATTTCCAAACTCATATATAGTCCAATTTTTAAATCAAAAGGTCAATTTTCAAGAAAAGAAAAACGATTTTTTTTATAAATGAGTTAGATTTTTAACCTAGAAATAGGTTTCGGGCCAAAATTATTAATTTTTAACCAATAGACGAATTTTTAATAAAATACGATTAAATAAATTAAAAATGAATTTTTCAATTGAAAAAATTTTAAACAAAAAAAATTGATTTTAATTAAAATAGTTTATTTTAAACAAAATTGATGAATCTTCAAGAAGCCATGTAATATTTAACAGTTGATATTTCAATTTAAAAAATTTAATTAAAATCTGTTTTAAATTCAACCAAAAAAGAAGAATTTTAAACAAATCATGTAATTTTTCAAATGAAACATATCAGTTTTTAACTAAAAATAAAACAAAATAAAAATAAATGAAAAATCTCCAACCAAGGAGAAGAAACTTGAACCAATAAAATTTGAACAAAAAAAGGTGAATTGAAAAAAAGACGATTTTTTCTTCAAAAAAGTTTTTTTTTAATTTTAAAAGATGTTGTGACCAGTAATTAAAATATCAAATATTTTCTCTCAAAACTGAATGACTTACTCTTTTAATTAATTTAACAAATTAACCATAAACTTCGATTACAAATTTTTTTTAAAAAAAGCTATTTTTCATATATTAAATTTTATTTTTCGCAGAACTCGGACCTAGAAGATTATTTTTTGAAAATAAATTCGTCAATAAGTTCAGTCTCTAGAAATCACACAAAAACAAAGTCGAGACGATCAAGGATCGATTTCAATCTAAAAAAATATTCAAGTCCATCGTATTTGAGCCTTATATTTTTAGCACTTATATTTTTAGGCTAAATATTTGCGGACTTATGTGTCTTATTTTTTTGGGCCTAACTATTTAGGACTCTTTTTTTCCTTTGATTTTTAAAGATAGACTTAAATCGATCGTTGAAGGTTTTAGAATAACAATTAGCATTGCATACTTATTTACGCGTTAAAATTGATAAAATTGATAAGCTACGCAGAGACACTTATCACTCTAACGTTTGATTTAATAGTCGCGTAGAGGCTGATGACTTAAAATCTTACATCTAAGAGTGAGATTCTTCGGAGTTAATTATGTTAAGACACGATTGTCGAAAAACGCCCACAATTTCCGAAACCAAACTTTCAATAAATAATTTCTGGAAACCTAATTACAATAAATTTTTAATATACAGGATACTTTTTGTAAAAGTATCAATTTCTAAAATAGATTTTGATTTTGCAAATCTAAAAGTATTCACATTAAAAATATTTTAGAGACTTCATCTCTGAGCTCTTATCTACAATTTATACAATTTCTAATTTTTATACATTCTTTACAAAATTTTATTATATTCTAAATCATTTTTTACATTTAAATTTTCTAAAGTCATTTTTCAAATGGCAATTGAATTTGGTAATAAAATCGTGGGCGGTTTCATAGCGAGAGATTAAAATTAGAAGAGCGTATACCGGACTAGTGTTCAGCATATGTCATAAATATTAAGAAATAAGTTTTTTACTAGTAGTGACGATATTAAATCGACAAAGAGACTAAAGTTCGTTTTTTATCACGAATTTTCGCAATTCGTTGTATTCGTTGTGTCCCCGAATTCACTACAATAAAATTCTTCAAATAAATCGTAAATTATTGTTTAATTAATAATTTAATTAACAATATTTAATCCAGATTTGAGGAGCAAAATTACAGAATGTCTACTCAAATCCTGGAACATTATTCCCTGACAATCACAATTTTTTCCAGGTATATTTATTATTTTCATATTTGTTAATTAATAATAATTAATGAATTATTAATAATTATCAATAATTAATGAATTGAATCCTTAAGTTAATGACTTTGAACAATAATTTAACCAAATTTTTATTAAATTTTCTTATTCTTAAAATTCAGTTCAAATTGAGGTAAAATTAATGTGAGTACTGTATTAAATTAAATTGGAAACGCTTCAAATTCATTTTTTGTTTAAAGTTAAATTAAAGTTGAATTTGTAGTAAAAAAAAATTTCCATAAAATAATTGAATTTTCATCCATAATTTTCTGCGGAAATAAATATTGAATTCCAAAAATCCCAAAATATAAATTTTAAACAAAAAGTAGTTCTTCTGCGAAATAGTTGAAGTTTCAACAAAATAGAATTTTTAACCGAAAAGTATGACTGTGAACCAAATAATTAAATTCTCAACCAAACAGTTGCATTTTTATCCAAGAAATATAATATTTTTCTTAAAACAGATGAATTTATAATTAAAAAAAAAAAATTGTAAGTTGAATTTTCTTTCAGATAAGATTTCAGTTCTCTTTAAACACAAAAATATTAAATTTAAACAAAAAGTAAATTCTCTACGAAATAGTTGAATTTTTAATAAAACAGCAGAATTTTCCACCAAAAAGTATGAATTTTTAAAGAAGAGTTCAGTTTCCATAAAAAAAAGATTCCAGTTCACTTTCCAGCACCAAAATAATAAATGTAAAAAAAAGTAAATTTTCTACGAACTAGTCGATTTCTTAACAAAAAAGTTGCATTTTTTTTAAAAGTTAAAATTCTACTGAAAAAGGTGAATTTTTATATCAAAAAGACAAATTTTCAAACTAAAAAGATTAAATTTCTATCACAAAAGCGATTTTTCAATTCATTTAATTTAAATTAAACAAAAATTATTTAATTTTCAGTTGGGAACATTTATTTTCCACAAAAGAAAACTTTTTAACCAAAGTAAATAATTTTCAATTAACAATTATCATTATTCTTCTAGAATAGATCAATTTTAAACCAAGAAGATTAATTTTTAACTGAAGAGTTTCACTTTGAATTAAGCAGTTTGTTCAAACAAAAATATGAAATTTCAACTAAAACAGATCAAGTTGCAATTGAATAGTTGATTTTTAAACTAAAAAAGATCACATCTAAACCAAAAATATGTGTTTCTAATATACAGTTTGAAAAATTAATTTATTAACAACAACAAAATACCCAATTTTTCAACAAGGTAATTAAGTTTCAAATAAAATTGTGAATATTTAACTTGAATACTTAAATTTTCAACCAAGAAGATGAATTTTCAAACAAGAAGATTAATTTTATAACAAAAAGACGGTTTTTCGTGAAAAAACTTGAATTTTGTAACAAACAAAAATCAATTTTCAATCAAAAATGGAATAGTTTAATTTTAAGTTTAAAAAATTAATTTTTAACTAAAATTATGAATCTTTAACTGGAATAATAGAATTGTAAAACAAAATTGTAAATTTTCAAATAAACTAATGAATTTCTATCGGGAGTAGTAGAATTTTTAACCAAAAATATGAATTTTCAAGCAAAAAGATTAATTTTTACTTTAACAAATTTTTTTAAAACAAAACACATTAATTTTTAATTAAAAACCATACATATTTTCAATCAAAAAAGGAATTGTTTTGTTTTAATTCAAAGAAATATATTTAAAACAAAAAAGACGAATTTTGAACTTAAGTTATGGAACAATTCAATTGGAATAATTATATTTACAGTTGACAAAAAAATGATTTTCGACACCAAAAAAAACGAATAAAAAAAAGTTACATTTTCGCAGAAAGTGATGAATTTTCAAATAGAATTATGAATCTTCAACTAGAATAATGGAATTTTAAATGAAAAAAAAAAAAAACGTTGACTGAAAATTTGGAACATATAATTGTGATAGCATATCTTCAGTTTAATCAAATTAATTTTCAAACAAAAAAATAATAATAATAACTCATTTTGCAAAAGAGATGAATTTTCAATTAAAATTATGAGTTTTTAAATAAAGAAAATTACTTTTTAATGAGGAAGCTCAACTTTTAACCAAGCAGCTCTATTTTCACTACAAAAAAAAATGAACTCTAAAAGAAAAATGTACTAGAATTCAACAAAAAAAGAATTGTTAACTAAAAACGTTCAATTTTCAAGCAAAAATAGAATAGTTCAATTTTCAGTTAAAAAATTAATTTCAAACCAAAAAAGAAAATACGAGTTTTTAACGAAATAATTAAATACAGTAATATAAAGCTACTTGCACAAATAAAGAATCATTATTATTCAATTTTATTTTGCAATTAAAAAAAAATTGAAGCAAGCGCTCGAAAAAGTTCCCTGCTTAAAAAAAAGTCCCTGGCATTTTCAAGTTTTCCATATTACCCAGGTAGGGTAGACACCTTGAATTATAATGATATTTTTTGAAGAATTTTGAAATTAGTGAATTCGAGTGGATTAAATTAATACTAGCTGAGGAGATTATGTTATAAGTTAAGCGTGAAGAATTTTTCCTCCTTCGTTAAAAAAGGGACCTAAGGGCAGATTTGAGGAGATAATCTTAAAGAGTGGCGGACAGTAATAAAATTGGCAGTTGAGCAAAGAAATATCCGGCCTCCTACACTTTTGTCGCAGGATTCGAGTCGAAAGTCGTACATAGAAAGACAGTTTACTCCACATTTGGTCAATAAAACGAGACTTTCAAAACATTGTCTTTTTTCAATTCTATCGCTGAGAGGTGAAAGTAGAAAAAAATCTATCCAAAATGTATTTGTTCTTTGTTTTGATATAGGAGGCTTAGTTTCCGAGATATTGTAATTTAAAGTAATGGCGCTCGGCCGGCCGAGCCTCACTGGGACGTCGCGCTGGTTTCCCCCTCCGCGCAGGTAGCGTCAGTAGTAACCGCTACGGGCCGCCCGAGCGCTAAACTTAAAACTGCGATATCTCAGCAACTAGAGCACATAGAAACAATTTTAAAAATACATGAGGAGGCGTGCTATACGTAATTTTTAGTCTCCAGAAATCTTTTTTTAGTTATTCATTTTAATATTCATTAATTTTTAAAATATCCTGATTTTTCCTTGACTGATTCTTCATTTATTTTTATTATTAATATTCAAATACTAGCATTTAATTTAAAATGTTCAAGTAATTTTCCACGAAACTGGTGCATTTTCATCCAACAAAAATGAAATTTCAAAATAAGAAAGTTATTTTTTTCTACGAAAAAAGGATTGTTAACTGAAAAATTTCAACATTAAAAAAATGGAAAAATTAGATTTTCAGTTAAAAGATTAATTTTAAACTAAAAATTAGGCTGAAACTATATGAAGCCTGACTAGCCTATGAAACTATAAACGAACAAAATTGAATTTTTCAAACCAAAAAGACGAATTTTCAACCAAAAAGGTTGACGTTTTAACAAAAATTTAGAATTCTCTACATGATATTTGCATTTTTATTTATAAGCAATAACATTCTTCTTTAAACAGATATATTTTTTAATAGTTGAATTTTCGCCCAAAAAAGATTCCAGTAACTTTTCAAGTCTAAAATACGATTTTTTTAAAACAAAAAATACATTTCAACGAAGATAGAAACAAATTTTTAAAGCAAAAAGACCAATTTTTTCAACCAAAAAAGATCTTTACTAAAAAGTTGCATTTTTATCCGAAAAAGACTACATTCGTACTGAAACAGAATAATTTTTAATAAAAAACGAAACATTTTTTTTATGTTCAAAATTCATCCAAAAAACATTTAAGTTCATTTTTTATAAACAAAATGTAGAATTTAAACAAAAGGAAATTATTTACGAAATAGTTAAAATTTTAACAAAACAGCAGAATTTTTTACTAAAAATAATGACTAACCAAATAATTTAATTTTCAACCAAACAGAATAAATTTGTAAAATTTCAATTTTTATTTGAAATTGTTTTATTCGATTTATAAAACATTCTAGGTAAAAAATTACAAGTTTAAAATTCTGATCTTTAATTATTAACGGTCAAGGAAAAATATTAATCGTTTTTTTTTTAAGTCAACTATTTCGTAGAAAATTAACTTGCAGTTTAAAATCTTCCTTTTTGGTTTAAAATTCAACTGTTTGCTTAGAAATCCAACTATTTTGTAAATATTGTCTTTTATAAAATTCATATTTTGGTATTGAATAGCCAAGTGTAATCTTTTCTAGGTAAAAACTCAACTTTTTTGTTGAAAATGTGAATTTTTTTTCAAAAATTCATATTTTTTAGTAGAAATGGTATCTTTCTTGGATAAAAATGCAACTGTTTGGTTGAAACTGTAACAATTTTGTTAAAAAGGCGTCCTTTTTAGTCGAAAACTCAAATTTTTTGTTGAAAATTAAACTCTTTCATACAAAACTTACTTGTTTAAAACTTTAAAATTCATATTTCGGTGATGAAAAGTCAACTCAAAATTTTTTCGGATAAAAATTCAACTGTTTTTTTTATTTGTCTTTTCAATTTGAAAATTCAAACAATTTGTTGAAAATTCGTTTTTTTAAGTTGAAAATTTTCGTAACAAATTTACTTTTTGTTCTAAACTCATATTTTAATGTTAAAAATTCAAAGTAAAATCTTTTTCGTATGAAAATTAAAATAGATTTTTTTTAAATTTGCCTTTCATTTAAAACGTTATCTATTTTAGCAAAAATTTCATTTTTTGAAATTAAAATACAACTGTATGGTAGAAAATTAATCTTCTTTGCTTGACGATTCAACTATTTTGTTTAAATCAATTTGTTAAGAAATCATTTTTTTCGAAGGTGTATATTTTTAGTAGAAACTTCATCATTTCGGTCGATTGTTTAACATTTTTGTTGAAAACTGAGATGTTGTATTGAAAATTCGACTGCCCGGGTAAAAATTAAACTTTTTTTAAAATTATTTTTTTAACGTTAAAATTCAATTTTTGTACAGAAAATTCGTCTTTTGGCTTGAAGATTCAACAACTTAGTTCAATTTTTTTTGTTGCCTTCATGACTGAAAAATCTTTATTTATTAAAAATTCGTTTTTCTGGTTGTAAAATTAATTTTTTCATATGAAAATTTATACTTTTTCGTAGAAATATCAATTGTTACACTTTTGTGTTGAGAATTCATCTTTTTCGGTTAAGAATTTAATTATTTTTTGAAAATTTATTTATTTTGTTGAAAAGTCAAGTAATTTGTTCAAAAGTCATCTGTCATGACAGAAGATTAATTTTTTTAAATCAATAAGTAAATTTGAACACTTTAATTTTGTATCAGAAAAACCAAAAGTTTTTCAAAGAAAAATCTGAGAATTTTGAAAAAGAAGTTTTCACGCAAAAATTTTCCATCGTTCTCAAATCCCATATCTTGAAAGTCTCGATTTATTAGATTCTCTTGTCATCCACTCACACAAAAAATATTTCTTTAATAAATTCTTTGTGTGAGTGGATATCGAACTTCTCTGATCGCTCGCTCTGGAGTGGAGAAGTCGGGTTTAATTATTTAATTAATTATTTAAAGTCGTACATAAATAATACGATATTTGAGGATTTAACTGCTGTGGCTGTAGGCGGTGTTCGTGTAGGGGCCGCTGTATATGGAAGAGCCCGTAGTCGAGACGCTCTTGTGCCGCTTCTTCGCTAAGACGAGGAAAATTGCTGCCGCTACGGACAACATCAAGATTAGACTCGCTATGATCACCGTGATCGTGAAGGTCTTCGGTGAAATGCAGATACTGTTCGGATCATCGAACGCCTAAAAAAAATTTTATGTTAAAAGAATCATAAAAAAAAAACGAGAAAAAACCTGAAGGTCTGAGAAAAAGTGATGATAAAGGATAACCGAGTATTTCGCGCCAAAGTTTTTTGCTTATTAATTCATAATTTTTAACTTTTTGGAAATAAAAAGCCTTAACAAAACTTTATGTTGAAAGAAGCATAAAAAAAAGAGAAAAAACCTGAAGGTCTGAAAAAAGTGAAGATAAAAGATAACCGGGTATTTCGCGCCCAAGTTTTGCTCTTAATAATTCATAAATGTTACATTTTTGGACACAATTTCTTCAAAATTTTCCACAAATTTAGGGTAAGTATAAACCCTGATTTATCAGGACATTTCCTGATTTGTTATTGCTCTCCTGATTTTCGGTTTTTTGGGCCGCGTCCTGATTTTTCATGCCCGAAAACGAAAATTGAATTGATTATATTATATTTAAAAGAAAAGGAAAATATCGAATTGCCTAAAAAAAAAGAATTTCTGAAAAATATTTAAAATAATTAAAATATACTACAGATTGTGCTTAATTAATTAAGTAGAAATGTTTATCTCGAAATAGTTATTTGCATAATTGATAAACTTAGGTATTCAGCAAACAATTTTATCATTTTTTTATATTCAAAATTATTTATGGCTTAAAATAAAATCACCAACATTACTAAAAATAGATTAAGCTTATTAGCCAGAATTAATAAAAAATGTATCATTAAAATTGAATTCTTTTCTCATCTGTCACTTCAAAATTCTATTTTAGGATTAATAAATTACTTTAGATGCATTTTCCAATCATAATTTATCATAAATATTACATTTGAATATTTGTAAAATTTAAAATACGCGCGTTTACAGTAACCAGTCGTAGAGATTCTCTAAGGTAGATTTGGGACAGAACTTCCCACTATTTTAATTAGCTACGATCAAACCCGAACCAGAAGTGATGCGAAACCGCGCGCCATTTTCAAACCAAATTTTACAATAAACTTACAGAGTTCAAGAATTAAATGAGGAAGAAGATGCGATACAAATATAAACATATCAGAACTGTATGAAATATATGAAAATAGAAATATTCAGAAAAAATTTATTGCCTTTTGTGTTTAAAAGTTACTTTTTTAGTTGAAAATTTAGGTATTTTTATGAAAATTCGTCTTTTTTGGAGAAAATTAATCTTGCTGCTTGAAAATTAAATTACTTTGTTAAAAATTTGTTTTTTTTTGGGTTGAAAAATAATTTTTTCAATTGAAAATTGAAATGTTCAATTTTTAGTTCAAAGTTTACCTTCTTTCAGCTGATCATTCATGCATTTTGTTAAAATTAGTGTTTTTTCGGTAGAAAATTAATCTTCTCAGCTATAATTTTGATTTAAACTCTTTCTTTGTTTCATTAAAAATTAAATTTTTTTAAATATTGAAAATTTCTTTTCCTGGATGAAAGATTAATATTTTTTGTTAAAACTGTATTTTATAGGTTGAAAATTGATTTATTTTGTTGAAAATTCGTCTTGTTTGCTTAAAAACATTTTCTGAACGGAATGTTTTATTATTTCATGTTTGATTTAAATTTTACATTTTGAAAATTTAACTAGTTTGTTGAAAATCATATACATATTTAGTTAAAAATACCTGTTTTTTAGTAAAACATTAATATAATTCTTTAAAAATGTATTTCTTCGGTTGACAATTCAACTGCTTTGTGAGAAATTCATTTTTTGGCAGAAAACTAATGTTTGTGGTTAAAAACTTCATCTTTTTGGTTGAGAGTTTGTCCTTTTTTGGTAGAAATTATATCTTTTTAGTACATTCCATTTTTCGTTAAAAAATTACGTTTTTTAGTTGAAAATTTAACTATTAATGTATTTTGCAAAAGTTAATTTTGCTATTTTGAAGAAAATTAATGTTCGCGGTTGAAAATTCATTTTTTTTGTTGAAAATTTTTTCGTATAAAATTAACATTTATATTTTGGTGTTGAAAAATGAACTGAAATATTTTCTGGATGAAACTTCCACTTTAAAAAAAATGCGTCGTTTTTTAATACAAATTCATCTATTTTAGTACAAAATTGAATCTTTTTGGGATTAAAATGCAACTATTTGGTAGAGAATTCAACTGTTCTGTTAAAAATTCATTCTTTTTGGTTGACAAAATTTGTCTTTTTGGATTGAAAATTCAATTTTTTTTTATAGAAGGTTTTGTTTTTCAATTCCAATTTTGATCTTGCAGACTCGACTAGAATCTTTTTTGTATGAAAACTCAACCTTTTTTTGTAAATAAAAATTCTTCTGCTTCAGGAGAAATTTAATCTTGTTTTGATAAATATGCAACTATTTGGTAGAGAATTTAACAATTTTGTTAAAAAGTCATCCTTTTTGGATGAAAATTTATCTGTTTGGATTGAAAATTTAATTTTTTTTTGGTAGAAAATTATTTTTTGTTTAAAAATGTATCTTTTTTATTTAAAATTTTATGTTATAAAAAACATTTCTTTTTTTTTTATTAAAATGTAAAATTTTCATTAAAGATTATTCTTCTTTGCTGGAGTATTCAACTAATCTGTTTAAAAGTTTTGGTTAATACGCTATGTTAAGAAATTTTTGTTTTTGTTGTTGTATTTTTAGTCGAAAATTCATCTCTTTGGTTGAAATTGTTTAATTTAAAATTCAACTACTTGAGCAAAAGTTAAAGTACATTGTTAAGAATGTTTATTTTTTTTATTGTTTAAAATTTATCTGTTTAGTGAAATAGATTTTTTTTGTTTAAAATTAATTGTTTGATAGAAAATTTAACTTTTCCGTTTTTTTTAAGATTAATCTTTTTGAGTAGAAAGACCGCCTTTTGGCAAAAACAAAATTAAATAAATTAATAAACTCAATAAATATAACTTAATAAATTAGATAAACTTTTATTTATTTTTTTAGAAAAATTCGTCTTTTTGGTTATTAAATTCATTCTGCTGTTTAAATTTCATTCTTTTTGTATTAAAATATATAATATATAATATAAGAGACATTTTTTTGTTCGAAATAAATCAATTTTTTAATTTTTAATTTGTATCTGAATTAATGTTTTATTCCGTTTATAAAATATTCCATGTTAAAAGTATTGGAAGATTAAAATCCTGTCATTTGAATATTAATGATTTAAAAAGAAAAATTAATCAAGGATAAATTAGGGAATTTTGAAAATGTTCTCGGTTTTGCGTTTTTCCGCAAGAGGTGCTACGAGCTATACAAACTTACTAAATCCCAATTGAGTATTCTAACATTACGTCACGCACGGTCGGTAACGTCGAAACGTCTTATCACTTGGTGAACGGAAAAGCATTGATTACATAGGAGTTTGACTAAAATTAGTTTTTGTAGACGTTAGTAAGTGAAAAATCGTGATATGGATTTGCTTCTCAGATAGAAAAGCCATTTATTTAATTACTGTTAGCAATTGGAGAAGTGTCCGATTTGGACAATCCATCAAGAAAAAATATAATGTGCCGTGATTGAGGTTAGGTTGCATTGTTGGGATAGTTGGCGGTCAAATTTTTAACTTTTGGTAATTCGTTAATGTGTATTTTTCAAAGATGTCAAGAGATTATTTTTGCACTTTGAGAAAACAAAAATTATCAAAGACTGTGATCTTTTTTAGAAATCTTATAAGGCTTCTTGAAAATCATTTAACTTCTGCGACTTTTTTTTACATCCCTCCAACTTCTTTACAATCATTTAAAATCTTTCGAGGTTTTTTGAAATTGACCGAAATTAATTCAAATCTCTTAATATCCTTTAAAACTTCTTAAATTCCTTTAAATCTCTGAAAAAATCTTAAATTGTTTGAATTTTTTTTAATTCATTAAAATTCATTACAAGCATTTTTTAAACTTTTCAAAAACTCGCTTGACATTCTTTAAGCCCACTAAAACTGTCCTAAAATCTTACAAAATAACTTGTGAATCCTGAAACGTTTTTGAATTACTTTCTAATTATTTTTTAGTTATTTTTAAATCCTTTAAAAAGAAAACTTTAGGATTCCGACAAGTCCCTAGTAATTCCTTGAAATAATTTAAATTCTAATAAATCTGATACGATTTTTTGAAAATCCTTAAGGCCATGTGACGAGTAGGTCACGTGACCAGATTCCTACCTTACCGCGACTTTTTTTATTTTCGAACTTATTTGCACACGAAGCGCCACATCGAGTTGAAAATTTAGGATGATAAATAAGAAGGACCGAGAAAGGTGGGTCTGGTTCTAAATTTTAATAATTATGAAAAAAGCAAAAAATTATTTAGAACAAAAAACTTTTTTCATAATTATACAAATTTAGGACCAGACCTACCATTCTTAGTGATTCTTGTTTAGTATCCCAAATTTTCAACTCGATGTGGCGCTTCGTTTGTAAATAAGTTAGGAAGTAAAAAAAGTGACGGTAAGGTAGGAATCTGATCACGTGACCCACTCATCACGTGGCTTCAAAGTACTCCGAATTTTTTTGAACTCCCTTCAAATTCTTTGAAATAATTTAAAATATTGTAAAATTGACTAAAATTAATTCAAATCTTTTTAATTTAAAATCCTTTAAATTCTCTTGCAAATCATTAAATCTTTATGAACTATTTTTGGATTATTTTTAAATCCTTTAAAAATAAACTCTAAGATTCCGTCAAGACCCTAAAAATTCCTTAAAATCACTTGAGTTCTTAAAAATCCTTAAAGTCCTCCTATTTTTTAAAAACTTCCTTCAACTTTTTTGAAATCATTTGAAAAATTTTCAAAATTGACTAAAATCATTTAAAATCTCTTAAAATCCTTAAATTTTTTATACTCCTTATAATATCTTGAAAGTCCTTAAATTATTGCGTTTTTTAAATCCCTTGAAATCTCTTAAACGTGATTAAAATCTTTGAGAATAATTTTTTTTAATTGAAATATTTTTAAATACTTACGAAGAAAATATTAAAATCCCGTCAAGTTCCTACAGTAATTCCTTAAAATCACTTAAATATTCAAATATTCTGTAAGTTTTTTTTTTGTAATTCTTTAACTTCTCCGAATTTTTATGAAATCCCTTTAACTTCTTCAAAGTAATTTAAAATTTTCGAAATTGCGTACAGTTAATAAAAGTTCTTTGAATTTTCTTAAATTCCTTAAAATATTTTTTAAAAAAACTGCATCCCTTGAAATATTTTTAAATTCATTTAAATCTTTTTAAATAAATTTTCAGTAACTCACTTGGCATTTTTTAAAATCACCTAAACTGCTTTAAAATTTGTTCAAATCTCTTGCAAATCCTTAAACCTTTTTGGATTCTTTAAAAAATCTTTAAAATTCTTTTGAAATCGTTTAATTTTTCTACATTCTTTTAAAATTCCTTCCAATTTTTTGAAATCTTTAAGAATCTCTTGAGAAATCCTAAGATAACTTTTAAAGTCTTTAAACTCTTTTAAAGTCCTTTGATATAATTTTATTAAATAGGAAACTACTTAAAATGACTTATTAGCGAAAAGTATTATAACACAAGTCGCCGGCAATTGAGATTATAACCTCAATTACGGCAAATTATAATTTTTCGTGATGAATTGCGCAATCACACATTTTCCAAATTGCCAACAATAATGCAATAAATGGCTTTTTTCTTAAAAGCGAAACGATATCACGATTTTTTACTTAATTTCGTCGAAATTAATTAATTTCAGTCAAACTCCTATCTGAACAATGCTTTGCAATCCACCAAGTGGCACCCAGCATGTTCTAGAACATGTTCTAGAACAGGTTAGTAACAGGTTACGAACATGCGAGTAACTATGTTATCTCCCATGCGCTAAGGAAATTCTGAAACAGTTCTAGAACGCTGTCACATACGATCTGTAACATTTCTAGAACAATTCTAGAACTCGGTTACCATTGTTATGTAAACGTTCTGTAACAGATCTAGAACGCTGTGATAGCCGATCTGTAACATTTCTAGAACAATTCTAGAACTTTGGTACGCTGCGTTGTGAAAAAATCTGGGACAATTCTAGAAAAGTTATACTATTCCATAACAGTTCTAGAACTGTTATTTATCAAATATGGAACAATGTTATGTACCCCTAAAAGCAATAGGATATCCCAGGATATTTGATTTGACCCTATTTGTGGCCCGGGCTATTCGAGGGATAACCCGTCGGAATATCCTGCTCGAACATAGTGTTAGCGAACTAATTTTTGTTCCTAATTTTTTCTAGCACACACTTGAAATAAGGTTCTAGAACTTCGATATAACACTGTTATGGCACAGTTCTAGAACAAACTTGAAACAAATATTATATAATTCCATAGCAACTGTTACAAAGCAATGCTGTCACATAGTTCTAGAACAGTTCTGTCACAGTGTTCTACAATAATGTTACCTTTTTGTTCTAGAACAGTCCGGTCACAATTTTCTTACAACGCTCTAGAAAACGGTTACTTTTTTTTATAATAGTGTTGTCACAATCTTGTTAAAACTGTTCTAGAACAAAGTTCCTTTTTTGATCTGGAACAGGTACAGAACGTGTTTCCTGGGATAACCTTACAGATTTTGATGTTACCGACCGAGCGTGACGTAATATTAGAATACTCAATTCACGCGTCCAAGTTTCCTACTTCGTGACTGCAGTAAAGTGGAAGCAAACCTCTGGTTTCTTGGAAAAATCTGTATCTTTTTTGTCTTACCCTTTCTCTGAAGACATCTGCGAAGTCTGATTTGGATCCCAGGTCAGAAGCCTCGTTCACGTAAAGTCCACTGTAGACTTCTATCGTGGCTGGCGTGCCACCATCTATCCCCTCGGCTGCCTTCTTTTCTTCCGAGCTCGAATCCCTGCGTCTTCTTTTTACTTCGTTGCACAATGGCGGCTGGAAAAAAGATAAATACCGTCTGTGATACTCCCAACCTTAAGCAAGAAAGCTGATTTGCTCTCATCAATTTTAAAACCCTCTTCTTGTGAATTCCCTCTTAACTTTAAGTCTTTTCAAACAGTCTTACATTTCTTTGAATAATTGATACAGGTATCATAGATGAAATTTTTTTAGGGTTATCTGCTCAATCGCACAAAATGTATTATTGCACTGATAATACTATGCAAAAAACAAATTAACAAAAAGTATTTTACGTAAAAACTACCAACCAAATTATTTTTTTGTCCGACCCAACAATTTTTCTGAATTCTAGAATATTCGAGAAAATGTCCAGAATCTTCTAGAAAATATTAAATCATTCCAGAACACTAAAGAATTTTTAGAAAATTTTTTTAATGGAGAATTATACATTTTTTAAATACTCTAAAACGTTCAATATAATTCGACATTTTAATTGAAATTCGAGAATATTCGCATGCAAGGTATAGATTATTTCAAAAATTCCAAAAAATTTCAGATTTATTCGCAAAGGTCCAGATAATTCCGGAATATGAACTCTCAAGTGCTAGAACCTCGAAATTTTCCTTCTTGCAAAAATAAATATTGTAAAAATATAAATGAAAATTAATTTTATACAATAAAACTTTGCCAAAAATAAGAAGACCTTTAGGAAAAAAACGTCCGGGTCTCTGGGACCCATTCTAGCACCTGAGATTAAATTAAAGCCTTCAACATTTTATAACAGTTACATAAAAAATCCAAAATTTTCGAAAACATCCAAATTGTCCTTAATGTTCCAGGAAATTTCGTAATATAGCAAGAACGTTTTAGGATTTTTTTCACAAAAATGTGAATTTAATTTTTTTGTCAATTCTGCTTTTTTTAACCTTTAAGGCATCATAAATTAAAATTTTTCATTTTAAAAGTATTTTTTTTTCTCAAAGTGCGAAATATATGGTAACTTTTTTATGCAGCGATTGTAGTGATGATTTCCAATTGCAAATTTTGAGCAAGTTATGATTTTTGGAAAATTTGTAACAAAATTAGTTGTTTCAAATCGCTGAATGAAATTTGTATTAATTTTAAAAAAATATTTAACTAAATTTGCATTAGCAATTTTTTAAAAGTTTTTTATATCAATGGAGAGATTTCCCAGTTTAATCTACTCTACATGAAAAAAATCAATTTAATTTTTACACTTTTAACAAAGTTTCAAAAATTCCAAAGTTTTGAAAAGTTCAGAGAAAATAAATTTTGAATTGAAATTACCTGTTTTTGATTGAAAATTCCACTCTTTTTTAGATAAAAGTCGAAATAATTAGAAATTTATTGTACTGGCTGAAGATTCATCTATTTGTTGGAAAACCTAACTATTTTGTTGAAAATTTGCTGCTTTTCCCAGTTGAAAATTAATTTATTTTAACTAAAAAATTCAGCAATTTGTTCAAAATTCATCCTTTTTCATTGAATTTAGCAGTTTTTATTTTGAAATCTTTTTTAATTCATTAACTATTAAATGCTACGTTGTTGACAATCAATCAAATGAAAATTTAATTAATCCAATTTTGCTAGAAAATTGTTCTCTTCTAATTAAAAAATTAACAATTTGGATGAAAATTGATGTATTTCAACAAAAAAATTTTTTTTTATTGAAAATTAATCTTGGTTAAAAATTCAGTTTATTGGTTAAAAATCTGTTTTGATGTTGAAAATTCAACGATGTTTTTTTTAGTTTTTATTTTTCTTCAAAATTCATCTTTTTTGGTAAGAAATTAATTCTTTTGATTTAAAAACAAATATTTTTAGTTAAAAATTCATTTTTTTAATGTACTTATTTTGTTACAACTTAAAATTGAAAATGTTGAAAATTCATGTTGTTAAAAATATCGACTTTTTTGGTCAAATTCTATTCTACTTGTTTAAAAATGGTTAAAAACTTACTGATTTTGTTGAAATTTTTTGTTTAATTTACTTTTTGTAATTGAATATTTAACTATTTAATTTCTTACACCAAAGTTTTTAGTTGAAAATTCATTTTTTTCAAGTTAAACTATTAGGTAAAAAAAGGTTCTTTTTAAAATGTTTTTTTATCGATAATTGTAATTATAATCGTTTCGGTTGGAAATTTAACTATTTTGTCAAAAGACAATTTATACCTAAAAATTATTTTGTTTTAGGTTAAAAATTCTTCTTTTTTGAACAAAATTATTTGTTAGAGAATTTATTTGTTTAATTGACAATTTAACTGATTCGTTGCACATTCATTTTAATTGATTGTTTTAACTGAAAATTAAACTATTGTATTTTCGGTTGAAAATTAATATTTTTTATTTGAAAATTAGTTTCATTCGTTGAAAATTGAACTATTTTGTTTAAAATTCAATTTTTGTTTGCAAATTTATTTTTTAGTTGAAAATTTATTTATTTTGCTAAAAATCCATTCCTGTTTTTGAAAATGTAACCATTTGTTTTTAATTCGTCTTTTGCTTTTTAATATTTTTAGTCAAAACTTTAACTCTTTGGTTGAAAATTCATGTATTGTGTTGAAAATTGTAGACATTTCTTGTGGAAGTTTTATTCTTTTAACTGAAAATTAAACTATTATATTTTTGGTTGAAAATTAATCTTTTTTATTTGAAAATTAATTTCTTTTGTTACAAATTAAACGATTTTGTTTAAAATTAAATTTTTTCTGAAAATTTCACTATTCCATTTTTAGTTGAAACTTTATTTTTTGTTTAAAATTCATTCCTATTGTTGTGAAGTTATTTTTATTTTTGAAAATTTAATAATTTTTCTGAATATTCATGTTTTTTTCTTGCTCGAAGTTTACTTTTTTTAGATAAAAGTTTAAATATTTGTTATAAAATGCATGTATTTTATTGAAAATGTATCGCTCTAGTAGAAAATTAATCTTCTGATTTGAAAATTAATCTTTTTGGTTTAAAATTGAATTATTTCATTTTTGTTTCGAAATTTACTTTTATTATTTGAAAATGTTATATTTGTAAAATTCAGGACTACGCAAGAAAAACTGACCAGTAAATGAAATATTCCATTTTTTCTTTTAAAATGGAATAATTGACTGTTTCACTTAATTTTATCAATAAACTACAAACGTTTATTATTATTTTATGTAAAAATGCTATTTTTCATTTACTAAATTTGAATTTTCGCGGAATTTGGATAAGAACATTTAGCGCCATCTAGCGGCTGATAAAAAATGATAAAATTTCTGAAACGACATAGTTTGAAATAATTTTTGAAATTACCGTATGGGAGCAACCGCCGCCTTCTTTAACACAAAGTCGCACATTGCACTGATAATAGACGCTGGCTGTGTAGGGAAATTTGTGAGCTTGGAAATTGACTTTGGCTTCCGTCTTGTCCTCACTATATGTGAATTGTCCCATGATTTCACCATCAACAGGACATCTAAAAAAAATCAAATTAAAATTGCAATCCATACATTATCTTTCATTACAAATTATTTGTTTAAATTTATACAATCGGTTGAATAATATTGTTGCAATTATAAAATATAAATTGTAATTATCATTCAAAGTTTTAAAGGAATCTGCATTATCATCCGGGAATAACAGAATTCCTTAACGTCTTTGCAGACTAGATAGAGTTATGATTTTTTTTAATTAAATTTTTTCTGAAAAAAAATGTTCCCAGTGGAGCTAAAAGAGATATTTTTTAGAAAAAAGTTTAATTGAAAAGATTTCAAGTTTACAAGACATTCACTGCTCGTTGAGTGACCCCGGAGACGCTAAAAGGGAAAGTACCGTCTCTTTCATGTGCCCAAATTTACATCAGAAAAGCAGCCTCTATCAGACGACGAACTGTGTCGACAATTCTTTTCAATACGAGAAGTGACCAGCTTCACTGAATAATTCACACCATGATTCATAAGACAGAATTTTTTTCTCGTAACAAGTGCTATAAACATTAGACAATACGTGAAAGTATTACCTCTTTTACAGTAAGAAAAGATTCTGAAATTATATTTAAAAAATCGTCACGTTTCATAAACTGATTGTTAAGAATTGAAAAAAAAATCTGTGCGCAGGATCGCAAGTTTTGAGCTGACGCCCGAACCCTCACAATTGAACCGGAACGAGAAATTATGAAAAGACCGTGAATTTAAAAACAAAATTTACAATAAACTTACAATTTTGAAGAATAAAATGAGAAAGAAAATAACATAAAATATAAACATATTAAAACTGTATGAAACATATGAAAATAGAAATATTTATAAAAAATAAACTATTCCATTTTGTGTTTAACTTACTTTTTTACATTCTAATAATTTATGATTGAGAAAGTATTAGAATTGTCCGAAATTTGACACTACAATTTTTTAGTTAAAAATTCAGATATTTTTATGAAAATTTGTCTTTATTTAGGAAAAAATTAATCTTGTTGGTTGAAAACTCATATTTTTGGTGAATAATTCATTTATTGGGTTAAAAATTTAACTAGTATGTTAATAATTCGTTTTTTGGATTGCAAAATATTTTTTTCAATTGAAAATTTAACTGTTCCATTTTTAGTTTCAAATTTATCTTTCTTAGCTGGAAGTTTATATATTTTGTTACCAGAAGTGTTTTTTGGTAGAAAGTTAATCTTCTTGGTTACAACATTTCGTTGAAAACTCTTTCTTTGTTCAATTGAAAATTAATTTTTTTGTTAATGTAAATTTAATTATTTGACAATTTGTTGAAAAGTTAAAAATTAATGTATTTTGTCAAAAGGTAATTCTTTTGGTAAAAAATTAATTTTCGTGGTTGAAAAATCATTTTCTTGAGTGAAAGATAAACAATTTTTGTTAACAATATATTTCTTTGGTTAAAAATTTATTTATTTTGCTGAAAATTCGTCGTGTTTGTTTCAAAAACTTTGTTTAACTGAATGATTATCTATTTAATGTTTGATTAAAAGTGTACATGATGAGCATTCAACTATTTTGTCGCAAATTCATATATATATTTAAAAATGCATCTTTTTTAGTGAAACATTAATATTTTAAATTGTATTTCTATGGTTCTTAATGCAACTGTTTCGTCGAAAATTCATTTTTTAACCATTTTTCTTGTTGTCAAAAACTAAACTATTTTGGTAAAAAATCTTCGTTTGTTGCTTGAAAATAATTTCCATGACTAAAAATTAACATATTAAATTTTTATTTTGAAATTAACCTTCTTTTAGTTAACAATTGAAATATTTCGTAAAAATTCCTGTATTTTGTAGAAAATTAATGTTCGTGGTTGAAAATTCATCTTTTTTGGTAGAGAATTAATCTTCTTAGTATTATTCTATTCGATTTTTCCTTCAAAAGCTACCATATTTAGTTGAAAATGTTACTCTTTGATTGAAAATTAATGTATTTTGTCAAAAGTTTATTGTCTTGTAGAAACATTAATCTTCGTAGTTAGAAATGTATTTTTTTTTGTGGAAAATTCATATTTTTTTGTAAAAAATTCTTCTTGGCTAAAAATTCTTTTTTTGTTCTTGAAAGTTGAACTTTTTAGTAAAAAAATGAATAATTTGGTTAAAAAAATTTTTTTCGGCGAAAGATTGAACATTTTCGTTAAAAACTTATTTCTGTGACTGAAAATTTATTTATGTTGTTAAAAAAAAACTCTTTTTGATAGAAAAATATTCTTTCTTGGTTGAAAATTCATCTTTGTGATCAGAATTTTAAATATTTGTTTAAAAAATCATTCTTGGGAGAAAAGATTCATAATTTTCATAGAAAATTCATCTCTTTGGTCGAAAATTCACGGGTTGAGTGGATGAATCATCTATTGGGTTAAAAATTGATCTTTTTCTTGTCAAGATTTATCATTTTAGTAAACAATTTTATTTAGTTAAAATTTTTATTTTAAAATTGAACTACTTCGTTTAAAATTCGTCAATATCGGTTGAAAATTTTTTTTTTTCGTTGAAATTTACTATTTTACCTTTGGTTTGAAATATAAAATTTATCTCTTTACTTAAAAATTCGACTTTCTTGGTAGAAAATTAATCTTTTTGATAAAAGATTCATCGTTTGGGTAAAAAATTAATTTTTTTAGCTGAAAATTCAACTATTTTATTTTTTGTTATAAACTAATTCATTTTAGTTAAAAATTAATGTATTTTGTTGAAAAAACGTCTTTTTTGATATGATAATAAAAATAATTTGTTTGAAAAAATGTTTTCGGTTGAAAATATTAATTCTGTCAACTGAAAATTTAACTTTTTGTTTAAATTTAATATTTTGTGTTGAAAAAAGAACTTAAATCTTTTCTAGATAAAAATTTAACTATTTTGTGGATTTTTTTTATTTCATTAAAAATTCATCTGTTTAAAAAAAAGACATCTTTCTTGGATAAAACTGGAAGTCTTTAGTCAAAAATTAAACTATGTGGTTAAAAAGTCACACTTTTTAGTTGAAAATTCTACTGCTTTGTTGAGGATTTAACTTTTAAAAAAAAAGTTGTCGTTTTTTTATTCGTCTGTTTGAATACAAATTTCATCTTTCTTGGATAAAAATGCTACTATTTGCTAGAGAAATCAACTATTTTGCTAACAAAATTATTTTTTTTTTAATTTTCAAAATTCGTCTTTTTGAATTGACAGTTAAATTTTTGTTAAAGAAAAGTTATTTTTTATCTATGAAAGTCAACTGGAATCTTTTTTGGATAAAAATGCAACTTATTGGCAGAGAATTCGACAATTTGGTTAAATAGTCTTTTTTTTTTGAAATTTATCTTTTTGATTTAGAAATTCGTCTGTTTTATAAGAATTTTTTTCTATCAAAATGAAACTTTATTTTTAAATTCTTCTTTTTCACTTAAGTATTTAAATTTTTATCTTTTGAAATATTTGGTTGAATCACATTGTTAAGAAATCATTACTTTTTGTTAGAGATTTATATTTTTTGTTTGAAAATTAAACTATTTTGTTGAAAATTGATATTTTTTCAGCAATAATTTAACTACGGGTAAAATTTACACTATATTGTTGAAAATTAATTAATTTAACTGAAGGCTTATGTATTCGGTGGAAAATTTAACTGTTTAGAGGAAACCCCTTTTTTGTTTTAAATATAAATTTATTACATAAAAATTTGAGTTTTCCATATTTGTAAGACTGATCTTTTTTAGTTGAAATATCTCATTTCTTAGTTAGAAAGAAATAATAATTTTTTAGTTTGCACTTTCATTTTTGTTGAGTAAAACATGTATCAGTTTCGTGGAAAATTAGTTTTTTGCTGAAAAGTCATATTTTTGTTTAGAAATTCTAGTGGAGTTTAGTTGAAAAACTAAGATATGATACGAGGGTGGATTGATAAGTTTCCGGCCTGACCAAGAGATGGCGCCACTAGGCCTACCTTGAGGTGGCGTTCTATAGTACCATCCTTAGATAGC
>NC_046657.1:125172137-125204148 GCF_010883055.1 Belonocnema kinseyi | reverse complement strand
ATCAGCCTTGGAGGAGATTATGTTGAGAAATAAAAAAAAAAATTCTTAAAAACGTTGTTTTTCTTGGTCAGGCCGGAAACTTATCAATTCACCCTCGTATTAGCGACGATTCTAATATACTTTCTCAATCATAATTTTACTTGCTTTAATTTTTTTTCACTCTTATTTTATTAATTTTTCTCAAATTTCTTTTTCCAAATTATTCTTGAAAAATAACTTACCCGTTATAATTAATGAGACGTTGTTCACCCCATCCGAGGCCATCTCGAACCAAACAGTCCGAAATTCTGAGTCCAAACAAATCTTGCTTGTCGATGCTTATAACTAAAGTCAGGGGATCCCCGATTTTTACGTTTTCTGCGACCCGATGCCTCGTTGGATCGCCGTTGAAAATCTTCATCGTGCACCCTGGCATGGGCGTCATCGACTAAAAAATATTAAAATTAAAAAAAAAATTTCAAAATTAAACTGATAAAGTACATATTAAATATAAAAAATGTTAATTTATTCAAATTATTTAAATGAATACCTGCTGGGGCAGTGATTGGAGCATGGCGGTTTGAGCCTGGTCGTTCGTAATGACTTTGTCTCGAGTCTGATAGCGGCATCTAACGTGAAAACCTCTGCCCTGATTCGTGACAAGTTTCAGGTGTGGCTGCACCACTATCGTGTTAAAATATTCGATCCCACCGTCCTCCTGGAACAAGAAACAATCCCACACTTTATTATATGAATCTATCGAATATTTTAAAAACAGTATGATTAATATTAAAATATAGGTATTACAAAACTTATTTAACACAAAAAACGATTTTTAAATATTGTATACAGCAAGAAAGACTCATTATACAGTACTTCACGAAATTTAAATTCAAATTTCCCGCCCACGCGGGAAATCCCCTACACTTGTCACTGCGCATTGCGATTAGTCTGGAACCAGAAGTCCTCATAAAGGGCGCGAAATTTTGATATGCAATCACGTTTAATTGATAATACACTCATAAACCGTGTGGTAATTAAAATGGTGAATCTTCAACAAAAAATTACTTTAAGCCAAATAGGTGAGTCTTCAAACAAGAACAATATTTTTTTTACCAAAAAATACGATTTTTCAACCAAATACATGAATTTTTAACTAAGAAAGATAAATTTTCAACCAAAAAAGGAATAGTTATATTTTCATTTAAGAAAATTAATTTTCAAGGAAAAAAATTAACTTTATACTTATATGATGAATCTTCAACGAAATAGATTATTTTTCTACCAAGGAGCTCGAATTTTCTGCTAAAAATAAGGTAAATTTTATGTTTCAAACCAAAGGTGAAATAGTACATTTCTCTAGTAGAAAAATTATTAGCTTAAATTTTAACAAAAAAGGTGTAGTTACAATCAAAGAGATTGATTTTCTAGAAAAGAGTTTAATCTTCAACAAAATACATAAATTTTTAAACAAAAAGGTTATTTTTCAACAAATATTATAAATTTTTCTCCCCGAAAAAATGATTTTTTAACCAAATAGTTGAATTTCTATCCACAAAGAAGAATTTTCAATCAAAAAGACTAAATTTCTACCAAAAAAGACCAATTTTCAACCAAAAAGATGATTTTTCAACCACGTGGATTAATTTTCTACAAAAAATTAACTTTTGACCAAATAAATTAATTTTCAATCCAATCGTTTTTTTCAATTAAATTTTTAACTAAAAAAAAAATCATTTTTAAACCAAAAATCGAATAGGCTAAGGATATTCATATTATACAAAAAAAACGAATTTTCAAACAAAAGGAAGAATTTTCTACTACAAAGATGTATTTTCAAGAAAAAATGAACTTTTCTCAAATTACATTAATTTTTAATCAAATAGTTTAAATTTTCGACTGAAATATATAATTTTTAAGCCAAAAATGAAATAGACTGAAAATATTATATTATTACAAAAAAAGAAGCAAATTCAACTAAAAAGATGAATTTTCAACCACAAACATTAATTTTCTACAAAATACGTGGATTTTTATTTTAATAGTTACATTTTCAACTAAGAAATATTAATTTTCAACCAAGAAGTGAGTACGTTAATTTTTAGTTATCAAAATTATTTTCAACTAAAAACGAAGAATTTTCAACAAAATAGTTGAGTTTTTAACAAACAAAAAAATCATTTTTGTAAAAAAAATTACTTTGCAACGAAGTAATAAAATTTTCAATCAACGAAATACATTTTTAACAAGAATATTAATGTTCCACCAAAAAAGACGCATTTTTAACAAAGTACATGAATTTTTAACAAAAAAAGTTAAATTATCAACCTAAAATGGAATATTTATATTTGATTTAAGAAAATTAATTTTCAATTAAAAAAATATTTTTCTACTAATATGATGAATCTTGAACCAAAAAGATTAATTTTCTATCAAGAAAGTCGAATTATCAACTAAAAATAAGGTAAATTTTAAATTATAAGCCAAAGGTGAAATAGTACATTTCTTTAGTAAGAAAATTAATTTTCAACCGATAACGTCGATTTTCAACGAAAAAGTTCAATTTCAAATTTAAAAATATTGAATAAAAAAATGTTTCTACTAAATCTTCGAGAAAAAAGAGGAATTTGAATTAAAATTTTGTCCTATGCATTTGGTACGTTGTTTTCCTCTAAGCATTCAAAACTTATTTAACCAAAAAAGACAATTTTTCAACAAAATACCTGAATTTTTAACTGAAAAAGATCAATTATCAATTATTTAAAAAATTAATTTTCGACAAAAAAATTTTTTTATGCAAATTATGCTTTTTTATACAAAAAATGCGTGTTTAACAAATTGTTTAAGCTTTGAACCAAAAATATAAAATTTTTACAAAAAAAGACGTATCATTAACAAAACGTACGAACTCTCAAGAAGGAAGATCAATTTTTTACAGAAAAAGGTACATTTTCAATTAAAATGACAAATATTTACCCCAAAACCAGAATTTTTAACCAAATACATAGTTCAACTTCTTAAAAAATGGTGAAATTAGAATCAAAATGTTAAATTTTAAACTAAAAAGCTGAATATTCAACCAAAAAAAAAGTCATTTGTAGCCTAGAACATTCATTTTTTACCAAGAAAAGACGAATTTTCAACCACAAAAATTAATTTTTAACAACAAAATTATCTTTTGACAAAATACATTAATTCTCAATCACATAGTTAAATTTTCAACTAAAAAATATGACTTTTGAAGCAAAAATATAATGGACTACAAATATTAATTTTCTTTGAAAAAAAACAACAAATTTTCAACCAAAAAGATGAATTTTAAACCACGAACATTAATTTTCTTCAAAATACATATATTTTCAACCCAAAAAAGTAATTTTCAACAAAATAATTGAACTTTCCACCAGAGAAATGAATTATATACAAAAAAAATTGTCTTCTAAAAAAGTCGAATTTCCATCAAAAAGCTGAATTTTCAGCTAAAAAAAAAAACAACTTTTAAACACAAAATGGAATAGTTTCTTGTTTGTTTCAAAATATTTCTATTTTCATATATTTCATACAGTTCTGATATGTTAACGTTTCATGCTATCTTCTTCCTCATTTTATTCTTGAAAATTGTCAATTGATTGTAAAATTTGTTTTGAAAATTGCACGCGGTTTTGCATCACTTCTAGTTCCGGTTTGATCGTATCCAATCAAAACAGTGGGAAGTTATGTACCAACCCTAGCGGACAATTTTTTAGCGCGAAATTCAAATATCTAGTAATACAGGTTAAAAATCGATAATATTAATGTTATTGAAAAGGAATAGGTATTCTTTGAGGGCATGTGATACTTCGTCGTGTGGTCAATCGGGTACAGTTCCTCCGGATTTTTGCCACAAAAATGAAAAGTTTTTAAAGCTGAATTTGGAGATGCTATAAAATATCATAACGGACGTCCCGGGACTCTTTTTTGAAGGATAATAAAAAAATTTATTGTGCTAAATAAAAATTGTATACATGTGCACTATTTTGAGGTTGGGATCATTTCTCAGCTCTCTGTCATTTCGATAATGTAAGCCTCTGTTGTACTGATGCTGTCGATAGCACTCAAAAATAAGAATGGGAAAGAAATGTAACACACATAACCTCCAAATACACACAATCAAATTGAGCAAAATTAAAATTTTTCGACAAAATATTCATTATTCTAGGGAAAAAGCCGGGGAAACCTAAAACTGGTAAAATCGATAATTTTCTGAGTAGCACATGCTCTTAAATTTAAAATTGCATCAAAAGCTCATGAATATTGTTCCTAAGACACCGGGTATATGGAGCAGGCAACGACCTTCGACGAGTCCCGTCCGACCTCAGCAAGGATACCAGCAATCTGCAGTGCATCGGCCTGAGGCTATTTGAAACGCTAATTTTACGCTTCACACCCACTTGTAGAAACCAAGCATACAGCTTTTATGTGGGCCTTCCCTCCCGCCCCCCACCAGACCCAGTTTCAACAAAATTCATCCGTTGTGGATTCTTCAAGATACGTGTTAACTATAACCTAAGAGAAGAAGAATTCGTAGTCTTTTTAAGTTTCTAAAAATAACAGAACAACAGAAACGTTTGGTCCCAGAAGAATAAAGAAGGTTTTGTCCAGGAGGTCCTCGTACTTTCAAGTCCCAGAATATTTGAGAACCCTTATGCTGGTCCCAAGCATACCTAGAATCTTTCAGATAGTGGCCTAGCAAACTAGACCTTTTTAAATATTTCCGAAGATTTTTGGTCAGTCCCAAAGTATTCTAGAATCATCAAAGCAGTGCCAGAAAATCCGCAAAGCACCCAAATAGTCTATAATTCTTTCGATTAGGACCATAAGATTATTAGAATTTTTTATTTAACACTAAAGTACCCTACAACCTTTACAGTAATCCCAGATCAACCTAGTACTTTCAAAGTCTGGATTTTCATTTTGCATTAGTTTCAGATGACCGTCGAAAGTTCTATGAAGAACTTAGTACTTTTATATCCCGGAGGACTGTAAAATCTTTAGAGTAGTCCTTAAATACTTTCCGAAGTCCAAGAGTACCCTAGAACTTTTAGAGCAGTCCCAAAATCTTTTTCTCAGTATTCAAGTACTGCCGAATCTTCAAAGTAGTTTTTGAAGCGTCAGTACCTAAGATATAGTCCCTAAACCTTTAAGAGAGTCCCAAAGTACTCAGAGCACCCCCGAACCATCAGATCAGTTCCAAATTACCCTGCAGATAATCCCACAAATAAGTCGCAAAGTTTCCTATAACATTTGCAGCAGTCCCAGAAGCTTCTATTTAGTTCCTAAGTGATCTAGCAAGTTCAGTTAGAAAATATTAATTCCTCAAAGTCCCAGAATACTGTAGAACATTCGCAACAGGCTCGAAACCTTTTAGTCAGACCCGAAGATCTCCAGAACTATCAAAGCAGTTTGAAATCACCCTAGAGTTCACAAAATACCAACGAATTTTAGTCAATCCAAAGGTACTCCAGAATCAACAAGGCAGTGCCGGAACTTTCTTGTTTCTAAAATATAGTCCCAGAGCGCTGCGGAACACTTTAGATTACTTTCAAATTAGATTAGTGCCCTCTATAATGTCACAGAATACCCTAGGACTTTCAAATCTCTTCCAAATAACCCTGTAACTTTTATAGCAGTCCTGGAACACTTTATTCAGTCCCAGAAAATTCTAGAAAAGTGTAACAAAAGAATATTCTATTTAGATAAAGTCAATAAAAGAACTTCTTATTCCTTTTAAGCCTCAGAGTCTTTTAGAATCCTTGCAGTAGTAGTATAATTGGATTGTTTTCTCGAAGAAAAAAGCGATTGATGTCTTGTGATGAGAAGAAAAGACAGACTAATAAAAAGGGAGAATTCCTTATATCCTTGAAGGCGCCTCTATAGCTGTTCCTTAATTCGTTCATGACTCTGGTAATTGTTTGCGAGTTATTCTATGCTTCTAGGAGTCAGTTTCACGACTCCAGGGACTTTCATGTGTGTCCTTGCACCCCGTGAGTAAAAACCAGCCAGTCTCCTTCCCCAGTCAAGCGCGATTTTCTTGTATCCCTAGAAAGGAGTTGACAGTCGCAAAGACTTCTCGCTTTCGAGACGAGAACAGAAAACAGTTCGTGAGAGACATGACAATATGCCGTTGACACGAACTCTGGCCCTTTCTTGGATTCTTCACTAACCACTATTTTCAAGTTTATATCCACTATTTTCAAGTTTAGATTCTACAAATTTCCTATTGCTATTGAAAATATTATTTCCCTTCGTGTTTATAAACTTTATTTATTACTTTCGAACAGTTTTTACAAGACACAATTGTCGAAATAAGAATAATCGTGTTTAACAATTTGAATTTCGCACCAAGAACGGGGATTCCCTCACAACAAAAATAGCGGGAAATTCAAATTTGGATTTTTGTGAAGTTGCTTCTGTCGCTTTATGTTGTCGTTTTAGTTAAATAAATATCAAAAATGGTGCATTATCTTGGGTTCTGAAAGTCTCAAACCTTATATAGCAACGTTGTTGCTTTTAATTTTATGTGTCAAGCTTCTTAAAGACTCCACTTATCGTTCTCACGAAACTGCTAATTTAGCTACGAAATGCTTGTAATTGAGGTAGATGACGATCGACCGTTAATGAACTCAATTGGCAATCAAATGGTATTCTTTCTGCAGTTCCGCAACAATAAACGTAATTGCAGACATAACGACCCTCCTTTCAGAGACAAAAGATGACTTCGGTGAGCATTTTGTAAGACCGTTCTTCCATAAAAGTATCATTATGTAAATTCCAAACAAGGAAACTAGGCCAGAGATTTATGGTCTTCACTTTCAGAAAAAATTGAGCTTTCCTTATTCGACAGATCGTAAAATCAAGAATTATTGTTTGAATCAATATTAATAATCAATTGCGCTTAGGCGGAATTGCAAGTGAAATAAAAAGCAAAAGGTAATGAGGCAACTTCTCGCTACAAACAGTTCGAGTGGAAATAAAGAGCTTCGTCCTTGCAACAATGTAGCAGAATAGTTCCAGGAGGCACGTTTGCGTGATTGTTGTCATTATATCCTTACAACATGCTCCGATTACGTATATTAAACCCTTCCGGCATTTTCCTTCTTCCGTGTTTCAGATCTTCCTTCCCTTTTCTTTGATTCTCTATAATATAATCAGAAGGAAAAAAAATTATACGGCCTGCAAGACTAGTATAAAGAACCCGTTAGAACTATTACGGAAAGACGCAGCAAAGATGGATGGAAGGCTAGTGTAGAACGGTTACTTGTTCTGGAGCAAAACACGATCACAATCGTTTAAGCCAACAAATCTTTTTGGAATTTTGATTTCGTTTTCAAATACCGGACCTGGAAAGAGAAATATAGCAAACAATAGCTTCAGGGTTTTAAATTTGCCGCCGGATGGGGCTTTATGCCTTCGGCGGGAAATATAAGATCAAATTTTTAGTTTTGGGAAAAACTCCGTACAAATAACGAAGTTGCTGGAATTTCACACTTTGCGACGATTCCCTACAATTATTTCTAGTTCGACAAATACAATTTTAGAATGTTTCTTCTATTTATTTTTTTCAAGGTTAGTCCTGAATATAGTGGTAGTAAAGATCTTTAGTGGCAGCAGTCCAAGATATTGTTTTGTATACTAGTGTTCTTATTTCCGGTGATACTGCTTGATGGCCATGATAGCTATTACAAAAAAGTGCGCATGTACAACTTAAAATGCGCATGTGGAAATTTCACTAGTGCTACCACATCGGTGCTTAACTTCATGTCCCATATTGGAATCCAATAAATTAAATAATAAAATATATGTAATTTTTTCAAAATCATTTTATAATATAACTAAGCAGGTTTTTGAAAACAAAAAATAATATCCAAATGCATTGATGATGGAAAACACTGGTTTCCAACTCATTAAAAAAGTGAAGTTTCTCCCCAAGCAATTGGTATTACTGCTTCGTCCTCAGTGTGCAGACATCTTGTCAGCTGACGTCAAATCCTTAAATACCTCATTGTTCATTATCCTAGAGATCATCTGGGTAAAGTTGTGACACAAGTTTCCACTGTTTTGATTAGCTACGATTAAACCGGAACCACAAATGATGAAAAGCAGGCGATTATACAATAAATTTACAGTTTTCAAGAATTAAATAAGGAAATAGATAACATGAAATATAAACATATCAAACGCGTATGCAATATATGAAAATAGCAATAAATAGAAAAAAAATTATTCCATTTTGTGTTTAAAAATTACTTTTAGGAGAAAATTAATCCTGTTGGTTCGAAATTTAAATATTTTGTTGAAAATTTAGTTTTTGCGCTAAAAATTAATTTTTTCAATTGAAAATTTAACTATTCCATTTTTAGTTCAAAACTTATCTCATTAGTTGAACATTGATGTATTATGTTAAAATAAGTCTAAAATGTTTTTTTAAAAACTCGTTTCTTGTTGGATTGAAAATTAGTTCCTCTTTTAATGTAAATTTAATTATTCGACATTTGGTTGGAGAGTGATCTTTTATAGTATGAAATTCAACTATTAAATAAAAAATTGATCTATTTTGACGAAAGGTAATTTTTTGGGTAAAAAATTAATACTTGTGGTTGAAAATTTATTTTCTTTGGGTGAGAGATTAATATTTTTTGTTGAAACTGTATTTTTCTTTGGTTGAAAATTCATGCAATTTGTTGAAAATTAGTCTTGTTTGTTTGAAAACATGTTTTAAACCGAATTTTTACCTGAAAATGCTTCTTTTTGGTGAAACATTAATGTTCTTGATAAAAAATGTATTTCTTTGTATGAAACTTTAGCTACTTCATGAAAAATACATTTTTGGATAAAAATGATTTTTGTTGTTGTTAAAAACTGAGCTATTTTGTTGAGAATTCTTAGTTGAAAATTAATCTTTTTGGAAATTCGTGCTTTTTTTAGAAAATTAATACATTTGGTCTATTCCATTTTTGCTTTGAAAATTATATCTTTGGTTGAAAATTTAACTGTTTGCTTGAAAATTGATGTATTTTGTCACAAGTTAATTTTATTGTTGAAAATTAATCTTCGTGGTTGAAAATTCATCTTTTTTGGTAGAAAATTGATCTTCTCGGCAGAAAAATCATCTTTTTCGTTGCAAATTCGTCTTTTTTTTAAGTAGAATCAGAAGTTCAACCAATTGGTGAAAAAATCAAATTCTCATTTCTTCCGTTTGAATGAGGCAAAGAAAGTTTGAAAATGTTCTCAGGATATAATTAAGAATGATCTGTTGCGATGGATTTTTTTGTTTACTTTTGAAAACAAACCATTAATAATAATAGATTTGAAGCAAGCGATTTAAAATAAAGTTAATAGAAATGAAAGATGTGAAATTAACTTGTGAGTAAATTTGAAATGGCGACAGGTGATAAATATTTCTGCATAGGTCGAACGTCAACACCTTTCTAGCAGATGATTTAAGTGACATGCTACATGATAAACACATTTTAGTCAATGGCTCTTGCGAATCTTTCCCCCTAGAAATATCGGTATACCATTAACATTTTCATTAACTGTTCGCTTACTCTTAAAAAAATTTTTTATTGAAAAGTGAATCATAAATTATTGTAATTAGAGGACGCGAAATGCCACGTTGCAATCATCCCGACATAGATGTTAACATTTTGTAAATGCTTGTACATTTACTTTAAGAAAAAAATGATGTAATCTTCTGTCAATTTTTCTTAAAGCTACACAGAGAGAATTGAGGTAAAACCGTCGCGCTAGTTGTGAGAAATTCACTGCACTTCGGTTGGGTTTTCCGTACGTTTCAGGATCTTGGCGCTGGTTATCCCGAACTTACGAAGATCAGCCTCTCTGAAATATAGATACCATATTTTCCTAAGCTGCGCAAGCACGGAACTGTGCTGCAAGCGCCGCGTGTGCAGAACGACTCGAATATACTCTTGATTAAACGATTCGGCTTGTTCGGGGTAATGGTTCTCCAGATTCAGTGGAGCCGTTCCACTGAACAGAAGTGGCGCTGTTCACTGTGTGATTGATGCGACAATTATACGTGTTGGGTAAACCGCTTTACCAAGCTTATCTTCGTGTAATAACTAAAATTTGAATAATAAAAATCGCTGATATTTAGAAAGAAATTATGAAGAACTCCTCTTCAATCTTCAATACCTTGGCTTTTACCTTCATATCGACTCTTGTTCGCAGTAAATACAGAGATCAGGTGCAAAACTGCAAAGGCATCAAGTGCAGGATGCGATTAAATGGAAAAAAGACTTCCAATCTACAGTAATGTAGATTATGTCTTGTGTTAGTTTCATAAATTGCGTGGATGATTACCAGAAAGGTCGTTAGCTGTGCAATAACGAGAGTCTCGTTCTGCTCATTGTTGCACGAGGTCAGATGAAACTGCCAATTAATTCAATACTACGTTACATAATCAGAAGGTGGAATCGATTCTCAATCAAAATGATCACTGCGTTTGAAACTCCACCCAGCAATCTAAAATTACTGCCCAAGTGCACAACATTGAAAGTGTGCTCTTGAAATTGAAATTCATTACCTCTGGTTTTCTTTCCAGGGAAATTCACTAGAAATATAATAAGGAAAGACAAATAAGAAGCAATTATTTGCAATGTTTTTTTCTCTCGGTGAAATTAGTCGTTAACGATTGAAGCTGGCGGCATAATAAAGCATTGAGTCGCTGGTATTTGCTGAAAAAAGAGCTCTAGATTCTCAAGCCAGGAATTATGCTCGATATCGTATTTTTATTTAAGATTCTGTCCGACAGATGAGAGAAACAGGAGTGACGGGGGACGAGATTCCATCCGCTCGGAAGATGACTAGTCCTTTAGACCGCGAGGCATCTGCGGCATTCGTGTCAGTTACTGGTTGTTTTTTTTGCTCGTATATAACTGACCCTTGTCTAAGTCGATAAATTACGCGCTATTGCGCCGCTCGATAATGGTCCTTTTTTCGATCATTAAATCCCAACCGATCAACTCGCTCCGATTACGGTTCTACCATTTTTGCGTCTCCTTCGACCTTAATCCCTTTTCCAAGCCATTATATCATAATCTTTAAGAATCCTTGAGTATTCTATACAAATTTAATCTCTTTGTATAAATCTCGACAATTTGTATTCTTGCAAATAATTGATTAGATGATTAGTATTTGATTTTGGCGCCAATGGGGAATTCCCAGAAAAGTAGCACTACTTCCCACTGTTTTGATTGGCTACGATCGAACCAGATCCAGAAGTGATGAAAAGTGCGCGATTTTCAAACAAAATTTAAAAATAAATTTACAATTTGGAAGAATCAAGTCAGGAAGAAAATAACATGAAATACAAAGATATCAAAATTGTATGAAATATATAAAAATATAAATAATTATAAGAAAATGTTCCATTTTGTGTTTCAAAGTTACCCTTTTTTAGTTAAAAATTCAGGTATTTTAATTAAATCCGTCTTTTTTAAGAGAAAATTAATCTTGTTGGTAGAAAATTAAACTATTTTGTTAACAATTAATTTTTTTAATTGAAAATTTAACTTCCATTTTTAATTCAAACATTTTTTTTAACTGAACATTCATGTACTTCGTTAAAATTAGGGTTTTTTGGTTAAAAATTCATCTTCTTGGTTACACAATTTCGTTGAAAAATCATTCTTTGTTTGATTCAATATTAATATCTTTTCAAATGTAAATTGAATTATTCGACATTTGGTTAAAAAGTGATTTTTTTATAGTTGAAAATTCAACTGTTTGACTCAATATTGACCTATTTTTAACAAAGTTAATTTTTTGTAGAAAATTAATGCTCGTGGTTGAAAATTAATTTCCTTGGGTAAAAGATTAATAATTTTTGGTAAAAATATATTTTTTTCGTTGGGATTTCAAATACTTCGTCAAAAATTCATTTTTTGGTAAAAAATTATGTTTTTGTTTTGCTAAAAACGGAACTAGTTTGTTGAGAATTCTTCGTTTTTTTAGCTGAAAATAATTTCGATAACTAAAAATTAAAGTATTCAATTTTTGGTTGAAAATTATTCTTTTTTAGTTGAAAATGAAATTCTTTGTTTAAAAATTCATGTATTTTGTAGAAAATTAATGTTCATGGTTTAAAATTTATCTTCTTGGTTGAAAGTTCGTCCTTTTTTGGTGGAAAATTCATAATTTTATTCTGTTCCATTTTTGGTTTTAATAATAATATTTTTTAGTTAAAAGTTTAACTATTTGATTGAATATTTATGTATTTTGTCAAAAGTTAATTTTTTGGTTGAAAATATATCTTCATGGTTCAAAATTCGTCTTTTTTTAGTAGAAAGTTAATGTTTTTCGCTGAAAATTGATCTTTTTGGTTAGAAATTGAAGTTTTTAGTTCAAAATTAAATGTTTTGGTGAAAAAAATTAATGTTTTTTGTAGAAAATTAATCTTTGCGATTGAAAATTCATCTTTTTGGTTTAAAGTTCGTCTTCATTTGGTAGAAAATTTATATGTTTAGTCTATTTGATTTTTTTTTTAATTTGATTTTTTAGTTTAAAATTTATATGAAAAAAACTATTGGGTTAACAAATTAACGTGTCAAATAGCGATTTTTCGCGATGAGATCAAACTAAAAGCGTCTGTCATAAGCATTTCGACCCTGATAACCTTATATTAGAGAGTTAATATATGTATTAATATTAATATTTCTCCATTGTTTTGTGCTGGAAAAATGATTTTTTTAGAGTATACATACTTAAAAAAATTAATTTTTTCAATAAAAAAAAATTAAGACAAAAAAAGCAGTCAGTTCTATTTTTATTAATTTTTATATTAATATAGCACACAAAGTATTATTTAAATTTATATTTGAATTTTCCTTTCCTTAAAGAAAGCCGTTTAAATTTACTTACAATTATAGACGAATTATGAAATTTGTACTTTTTTTAACGTTCGTCATGAAATTTAAAACGATAATAAATAATTATTTAAGGCTATTGATTTTCCTAAATATTGCTTGTGCAAATATGTTCTAGAAATTTGAAACTATAGTAAGAACGATTTCCAATTTACACCAATATTGAAAGATCAGAATCATAATAAAATTGAAAACTTCAATCGACTTCCTTTTTTGCCTTAATTTTTTATATATTATATACAAAATAAAATGATTAATAAAATAATAAAAACTCAGGGCCATCATATTATAAACTGTTCTTTATAAATTTAGCATTTATAAAGCACTTTTATCAATGTTTCACCATTGTTATACTTTTTTAAATGTCCCTTTCTTATGCCATTTTTTACAAAAACAACAACGAAAATTCTTAGCTGAAAAATAAAAACTCCATGACTAAAACAATAAATTCAATTTCACTACGAAATTAAAAAAAAAGATGATAAAAATGACAATCATTTTCAAGTACTTTATTTTCCATTAAAGCTTTACAATTTCATCGACCGTGAAACGCCTTACTTTTTAGTAAAATTATCTTATTCAAGTAATATAATAATCATAATATTTCAATTGCAGTGCAATATTAGCAAATCAATTATTAAACTTCAAGGAAAGTGAATTTGTATACTATTTCGTTCTTAGGCTATACATAATTTCATGTTTTTTTTTGCGTTTGTAACTCAACAAAATATTTTAAGAAGTATTTTTAATGTTCAATTATTATTAATAAATAATAATATCATGTAATATTAATATAATTATTCACTTTAATCGAGCAACTTACATTTTTTCATAATAAATTTTGCTCTCACGTCACTTCTAAAGCATTGGCTGGATATGAAGAGCCAGGGGACTGTTGAAAATCATTCTTTTTAATTGAAAATTTAAATATTTTGTTAAAGATTCGACTTTTTTGCAGAAAATTCATCTCTGATTGTAATTTCACCGTTTTTGTTAGAAGTTGAACTATTTAATTAAAAATTCCATTTTTGGCGTCAAGATCTATATTTTCAATTAAAAACTGGTCTTTATCGTTAGAAAATGTATGTTTCTTGTTAAAAATCATACATTTTGTTAACAAATCGTCTATTTTGGTTAAAAGAAATTATGTTCTTAGTTGGAAGTTCAACGAATTCATTAAAAATGCATTCTTTTAAAGAAAATTCATAAGTTTCTTGAAGTAAAATGTAACCACTCCATTTTTGGTTGAAGATTTTTCTTCTTTGGTTAAAAATTTAGGTCTTTTGTTAAAAACTCGTATTTTTTGGCAAAACATTTCTTGGTGGAAAACTCACCTATTTGGTTAAAAGTAATTTTTTTATTGCTGATTCATCATTTTAATTGAACGTTCAGTGTGTGCTTGAAAATTCATATTTTGTTGCTGAGCAGCCAATTGAAATCTTTTTAGGATTATTCTTTCCGAAAATTTGTCTTTTTGATTTAAAAGTTTATCTTTTTTAGTAGAGATGTTGCACCTTTCTTGTATAAAAATGTAACTGTTCTTTATCATTCAATTATTTTCTAGTAAATTGACTTTTTGTTTAGAATTCGTTTTTTTTTCTGTTGAAAAGTCAATTGAAATCTTTTCGGATGAATATTAAACTTTTTTTCTTCAAATTTATCTTTTTGATTTAAAAATTCACCTGTTTTAGTACAATTCACCTGTTTTAGTAAACTTCTGGTTTCGGTCTAATGGCGATGCGCAGTGACAAGTCTGTGTGAGGTTATGTTTGAACTCTACCTAGAGTAGGGTTGTGAGCAGTGAAACGTTTCATTGTAACATTGAAACTTTCACTTGAAACTTTCAAATGTTTCACAGTCAAAGTTTCATCGTTTCATGAAATATTAGGGGGTAAGGAGAGAACTTCCATATGCGCATGCGCGGAATTAAATCAGGTTAGGTATTTGTTACTCGTATCGTATGCCACTTCGCCGAAAGTTTAAACTTAAAAAAAAATTTTATTTAGTGTTTCTCAATATTTCTCAGTGTTTCCACAGTAAAATGGTCATATTGGTGAAAATATTAAAAATGGTTGCTCTGAATACTTCAAAATGCCTTAGTCTATTAAATATAACTAATAAATATATATATATATTAACTTAATATAGGAAAATTGGGTTTTTAAAATTCTTAACCATCTAACTGTATTTGCTATAAAACTCGATTTTGTTCATAAATTTTTAGTATTTAATTTAAGGTAAAATTATCCAAACGTATTGCATTAGTTAATTGAATATTCAATCAACGATTACTTGAGAAAATGTGAATTTATTTTCACTTTTTATTATATACGGTTTGAATTTTCCCGCCACGGTCTTTGAAACCTTGTAATGTTTCACGAGACCTTGAAAGTTTCATGAAACTTTTCATAGAACCAAAGTTTCATGAAATTTTACAACCCTAACCTAGAGGATCTCTAATCTGGTAGCGCTGTTAAAAAGGCGGGAAATTTAAATTTGAATATGCAATTTGGTTTCTTTTTCTATGGTCTTATTCAATCAAAAGAAATGGGGTATAATATAATTATTTCCAGAGATGTAATGCAGAATCATTTATTTACTTTAGCGCCTTTCTCTCGACTAAGCTTCCTGAGTATCTTTTCGTGCAGAGAATCGAGATTTACGTTTAAACTGTTTTTCCCTGGTCGATAAATCCTCAAGGGAGTTGAGACACAGGAATTGCCCTTAGGGCGCCATGTCCATTAAGCCTACAAAACATGGAGACGCTTATACACGAGACGATGGAAGAAAAGGATTCTTGACATTAGACATGCAAAAGCCCCCTACACTCGCGACAGTTTACAAAAAAAAAACAAATTACCTAACAAGATCCTTCATTCGGTTCATTTTAAGGGAAAAATTCGTGTTTCTCGTTTTACTGAGGACAAACCGTTTAAACGTACTTTATAACTAGGTATTCTAGACGTTTAATGGACACTTATTAGCAGCCCGTAATGTAATCTTGGATTTGTAGCCTCAAACAAACTTGATAAAACTGTATACGTTTGTGTTTTAGTATTATTATGTACATGTTGCTCATTTAAATAGGATTCGTATCCGTTCAGAAAGATCAGAATTAGATATTTAGGTTTTAGAATTTGAATTTTGCGCCAAAAGGGATTTCACAAAAAAGGCGCGAAACTTGAATTTGAATTTTAATTTGAACTGAAAGTTACGATAAAATAATTGAATAAATATACGTTTCGCATTTTCAGGAGGAAGTAAAGACTAAAGTGAATAACTTTACGCTTCACAGATGAGTTACTTCAAGTTGAACAGATCTTGGCTTCAGGCAAATAAATGGAAAACTATGGAGAATGATGAGGAATAGATGGGAGAGTAGTTGAAAAATAATTATCTCGGCTCCTCTTGTCATGTTTCCGACCCCTCCTGCGATTCTCTCAATGCTAATGAAGATCCTGCCTATCGTAGGATTCTTGCAGACTTACTTTATATCAGCAGAATGGACGAAGAAAGCTTGATAGGAGAATGGAAGAAGGAAAAGAAGAAGAAATATGCAAATGAGAGGGCTGAATAAACTTAGGCCAGTATCGTAACCACAATGAACAGCAACGAAGAAATAAAAGGTCAGAAATCAAAAAGTGAAGCATGAATTAAAGAGTGACGTGAAGATCGAGATCAACTGAAGGCTAGCTGGAGATAAAAAGGAAGATAAAGTGAAGACAATTTAAAAAAATGAAGATAATCCAGGATAAAATTGAGGAAATTGGATGATTAAAATGAAGAATAAGATGAAATACTTTAAAGACCATGTAACATCATTCAGAAATAGAATCAAAATTGCAAACCGTTTGCAAACGGAAATGTAGATCTAATGCAGCTCACCTGGATATATTTTCCAGAGCAATTTCAAACTTATTGAACAACAAAATAAAAATAACCTCTAGGTAATTTTGAACCATTACATAAAGAAAAACCAGGGTTCAATAAACACTTCATTGTCTCGTTTTTTGACCCATCATAACGCAGAATTTATCAGACACTTATAGAGAACATTTCCTGGGACTATATCCTTTTCCAGAACGATCACGGCCCTGTTGCAAGTACAGCTGACTCGGATCTCTCCATACCTCGTTTTCTCTGCTTTCCGTTGCTATTCGCAGGTTCGCCCTACCCCGGAGGCACTTTGTATACTTATTACGATACATCTTGCTGGTCTGCTATTGCATTTCTTGGGTTCGACGCCCGGTCAGTTGAGCAACAAGAAACGCGTCGACCAGCAGCATTTCAACTCCATCTTTCCGAGGAGAAGTGGACACCCCGTGGTCACGAGAACTAGAGTTTTCCTTTCCAGAGTAACGTCAACAGTCGGTTCGTTGCTCGTCTATGACCTTGCCAAGGAGCGCAGTCTTCCTCGAAGGTTCTTGGATTTTATGAAAGACGAGCGGACGGTCCGCAAATTCTTCTACGCCGCTTCCGCCCCAATACGGCGCAACCACCGTTTCCAACTAAATGCGCAACCTTATCTCGTCTGACTATAGATTTTTTTACGACAACAAGAAAATTGCAAGGGAAATTGAAATACAATTCCCCCAAAGGGCTGGAAGTTTAAATTTAGTAGATGGTATTTCAAAAAGAGCTGCCGGAATAAGCTGTTGCAATTCGTTTTTACAATTTAGATTTAGAAATTAGGAAACCAAGATTGCAGAGTTTTCAATAAAAAGATCGATGGCATCGATTGAATTTTAGAAACAAATCACGAACAAGTGGATTTCGCTGGTCTCAAGGTCTTCGATAACATGCTGTATGTAAATTTGATTTTCTCCCATTGCCAAATTCTCCGCCCATGAGAACATCGGTTTAGGGCGAACCGGTTCACCCACGCGATTGCGATTTCGAACCTGGAGAATTTTAGGCGTTCACCTTCACTTGAATACAATCTCGTCACGCAAATTCAATAAATATTCATTTTTCTACAAATCTATCTCCTTATGACCAGGGCCGTTAATTCAAATTTAAAGATTATCATTATACAACTAAGATTATGTTCACAATAATTTCTATTTTAAGTTCCATCATGATAAATTATATAGCCTCTTGGATATAAATCTCGTCATTATTGTTGATTACTCGAGAGATATTATATACGATTGCGTAAGGAATCACAGTTTCTTCCTGTCTTATGTCATTAACGAGCGATCTTGGAGTCCATCCCATTGACGCATGTTTACTAGTAAGAAAAACAGAAGCTTCGATATTTCTGTCAAGGAAGAAGAGTCAAACGACCAACACGTAATCGCGTGTCGGCCGATATCTGCAATGCAAATAGTTTTCGCTTGTCTGTAGTGGACGTTTGTTTATTCCCGGAGCGTGCGATAACAGCGTTTTACTCTATTGTTGGATGACGGTGCGTCGATGGCAATCTCTTGACTACCTGCCAATAATAACTTGTTAGACCCGTCATCTCTCGACAGTTTCCTCCTTTTAGTCTCAAAGTACATTAAAGTTAATTTCTTTCGTTTGAATTTCCCCCCAGGCTTTATACAAATTTTATATATGATTCTAACCAACAAATACTATCGCTTTTTGTTTAAAGACGTGTTTTATTTTTTCTACTGTAAATAGACCTTTTATTTAGAGTTGCGACAGAAAAAACTGCATTTAAATATCAAACGAAACCCGAATGGATAAGGAAAATTTTATTTGAGGTAAACTGGCGTGAAATTAAAATCTGTTATAATTTTAATTAGGACAATTTGTAAAAATTTGTTTTGTCAGTGCAAATTCTCGACTAAAATAAGGGAAGCAAGAAGCATCTATTCGATATGTCGAAGCGAAAACAGGGAATGTGCAACAGACTCGAATGAAGAAACCGCAAGCGTGTTTCTTCGAACCGGTATTCCACCGTATTATGCGTATTGGCAGGACTCCTCGGACATTTGACCACCTTTTTTATTCATCCTCCTCCTTCATTTTCTTATCTTTCTACCTCTCCACCTTCAATTCCATATCCAAGACCTTGCGCAATAAAGCGTCTTAGAAAAACACAAGACCGAAGCTGACAAGGTGTCGATAAACAGGAAACCGAACGATATATAACAAACGTTGGGAATTCAAAAGTAGAAGTGACATGGCCAACAAGTTCTAATAATGAATAATAATAATAATAATAATAATAAGTTGGAAAGATTTATTTTATGCAGATTTTACAGTTTGATGATCAAACCTATGATGACGCACTGCTCAAGAAGAGCAAGAGCGGTAAACCATATTCCGCACATTTTACATCCCACAAAATTAATCATTTCGTTTATGTGTTACAAAAAGTATTTTTGATTTATTTGTAGATTTGTTCTGGTCAATTGCATCAGTAATTATGGAAGGCCAGTCATCTGGAGCAAAGTTACCTTGGCACTAATTGATAGTGCCAACAACTACTGTTTTATTTAAGTCTCAAGAAGACGAATCCGTAATGGGTTCGAGGATACTGACGTAAGTGGGTGAGTAAATCACGATTGCATGAATATGGATTTCTGACTGGTCTCTGCTCAGGAAAAGATTCCTGAGAACGTTCCCAGGATCGACAGATCGATAATTCGAAAATCATAGCTCGTATGATTCAAGGTTTTATCAATTCCATCCTCATAAAGAAATTTCATGTTTCCCTCTATCCATTGAATTACTAGGATACAAATCTTATCTTCAGTAGCATCAAATTACAAAATACAACAAATCTTCTTTCATTAATAATTCATTATTACTTTGATTTTACTCGTTTGAATTCAGTACTATACTAAAATATTATTCAATCCCTCCCATCAGACCTATTTTCTCTGATTTATTCAAATTGCGCACGTGCCTTGAATGCAGACATCTTCGCCTGGCCTTGAGCATTTTACACATTTTATTTTGGATAAGGGGGAAAGGAGGTCTGTGCGTCTACGGCGGAATTAAAAATGGCGCGAAGGGCTCTGGATCCGGTTTTAGAGGGTGCCTGATGTGCAAAGAATGAAACCTTGAAGCTAAGTTTAGAAACGAGACGTCCGCATGAACTTCTATTCTGTTCCAGAGAACATTTTAGAAAACTTTTGTTTAAAAACCTACATTTCCCGTCATAGGTAAACTCTAAACAAAAATCTCTTCAACGATAATAGGAAATATCTATTAAACTTCAGATAACATTAATTTAATCTATGAATATCGTCAGAGGCGGGAAATTCAATTACTTGAACATAAAAAAACTCTTTACAGGTATTTTAAATTCAATTAAACTGAATCAAACTTTTTGTGTAGAGATAAAAAGAGGATTATCGACTCCAGAAATTGGCAAAAAGAGGAGAATTTTCAGGAGGTGAAAAAGAAGAAGAAGGCGATGAAGAAGTGGGAATATCCTGAGATGTGAAAACGTCCTCTTCGTTTTCTGTCCTCGCGTCATTAAATCTCCTTCCTTTTCTCAAGCTCCGGTTTCTCGGAGGTTCTTGTACGTCTTTCCCGTTTCTTGCCTAGAGCGCATCCTTTTTCGCCGCCATTTACCTTCCGTGTTCCCCGCGAGCCACCTTCTCGAGGCCGTTCCGTTCTACGGTAGCAGAACATTTACCAAGTGACGAGCCTCGAGGTTACCTCGAGAAAAGAAGAGGTTGTCAGAAATAGCTCAAATAACAGCAACCCCTCGGCCCCTATCCTCTTATAATCAGACCTCTGGCCACCATCTTGTCTTCGGGATCCCTGCTTCGATTCGCCCGTCAAGTCTCGCTCGAGATAAGATACCTCTCGTTTCTGTCGCTCGTAATTTCCTCTGACTCCATTCCGTATCCAATAGCCAACTCAACCCTAGTGTCCCTTTTTAAAGATCCGGTTCTCTTCTATCTTCTTTGTTCGAAACGCTCGGGCGGAAATTTAAAATTCAAACTCCATTCTTGCCTTATCAGTTTGGCCAACACGACTTATGCTAAAATGAGTACAACTAAACATTAAATTCAAAGAGAGAATAACTTTTCCTATACTCAAGAACATCTTGAGATAATTTCGTAGGTGGGTGTAATTTTCTTTCTTTCCTTTTTTTGATAATGTGGGCAGGAGAGTAACGATGCCCTTTTAGCATCTCGCTAGATGTGCACGTGTGAATTCAACCCCCGCCTTAAGGCTGAAGAAGGTGGTTCTCGTAGGAGGCAGTGACTAATCAAGGTCACTACCAACGATGCTGATCGACCCAGGCCTTGGTCGTCCTTCAGTTAAAATAAAACAAATGAAGGTGCGAGCAAGTTTTATGGAGATCATACTTGTGTTTATGGCCGGATCAGCAAAGAAACGAGTGTTGAGATCCAGACATGGGGTGCAACAACGATTCGCCTTGTTTGCTGCAAATTACCAAGAACAAAGAGCGTAATAGGATTAAATTAGAATGAAATGGATCAAGATTTCAAATCATTAGGTTCAACTTATAATTGTATGGTTCTAATATGTGACGAAATGCTTTTCCGATTCCTTTATTAGACTGATAGAAGACGGCTCTATTACAGACTGTCAAAATAGCAACTTTGATCGGCAAATTGAAAATCCTTAGACCAAATCGTTTAAGCCCATCCATTTATTAGATTTAATTCCTAATCTGTGTGCCGTACTGGCGCTAAATATAAGGTATTTATTTTGATGTAACTATTGGTGGGCAATTCCATTAGGCCTTTGATGAGATATAGCTCCAGTAGTAGACGCTCGTACCAAAGAAGATGTTTTCTAACAGTTATAAAGCCTAAATGAGCAAAAAGCGGTTACAGATGTGCGTTTCGAAAGAGGCAGAGTTAAACGCTCAATCCGAAAAATCAACATTTATGGATCCTCGCGTTAGCCATAAATCATGATGACGCCCTTCTAAGGGAATAACTTAATCGCTTTGCCATTAGTTCTCCTTAAGTCGATTCGAGCGATGCGGCCGCTTCTGGGATTGAAACATTACTCCTGGCTCGATTTTACGACACGGGGTACGTTGTAGCTTCTCAAGTTGGGATAGGCTTTAACGATCAGCAATTTTCCAGGATTGCCGGTTTGAACGGCCTTTCGCCTCTTTTGGAAATTCTCACATCCAGTGGAAGAGTACTACTCTAGAGATTTACATGTTCGGAAAAACTTCTCTAAAGACGAGAATATCTTAAATGGGATATATTGCAAATACTTCAAAAAAGAATTCGAAATAGTCATTTTTCAACTCTTTTATAAACTGTGACAAAGCTTGTTAGAAAAATTATTAAAAATTGTTCTGCTATTATTCCTTCTGTACTCCTAAATATGTAAAAGAAGTACGAGTATCTGAACTTATGGATAATAATTTTTGCGACTACGTAAATGCTTTATGAGCGAGTAGTCATATCGAGTAACTCCATCGGTACAAATGGAAGATACTCGCCTGGATTATGACTTCTCTTTCGTTCATTGCATTCCGCTCGTGGGACTGCGGGCGGACTAGATATGCTCGATATTAAACACTGTAAAGAAAGACCTATAGGTATGCTAAGTATTACGCGAGAATCGTAGATCTACAGACAGCGAAGCAAAGCTCCTCTAGCAAGTTGCTCATTTACATTCTGTTCCCCACATTCTGTACAGGAAGTGTGTTCCTATTTCTGAGTCTAGAACTCGCCAGGAGCATGCATGTTCCTTAAATGATCTGAGAGTCTTAAGTATCCGACTCCTTAATGTTAAAATCCAACTATCTCGATCTATCAAGTCTAGTAATTTTCACTTAATCGACAAATACAATACAGACCTGAAGAACCACAAGAAGAAGACATTATCTTCATTTTTAATAAGTCCACAAGGCTCTGTAACAAAATCGCGAAGTCGATCTTGGATCTCAATTATTCAACACACAATGTGGTCGAAAAATCCTGTAATTGAAGTGCATGGCTCCATCCTGAAGGTCCCAAGGTCACTCGACGAACCGCAGTGAGTAGCGTCTAATGTCGCAGATAAGGTTGTCTTTATGTTCCTAGTTAAGCCTCAGATTAGAGAAAATAGGTGCAAACAGTTTTAAAAAAGGTAATCAACTATTTTTCTCCATTATCTCGATAATAGCCACGTCATGGCGAACTACGTTATTAATGAGGGTCCCGTTATAGTGCCGTTGCATTTTCATAAGCACGCGTGTTCTAGGAAGCAATTTGGAAAGAAGCGAAGCGAACGGGATTACATCAGTTATTTTTAATAACGTAATATCACATATGCATGTCAAGCTACCGTAAACCAATTTCAGCATATATTATGCATCTAATTAAATTCTAATTATGCATGCCAGATAATTTGTTTTGTAGAAATAGTTATTTCAAGTTCTGGAGTCTGTCTCCTTTAAAATAGTCCGCTAATCTTGATGAGGTAGCAGAAAAATTTACCGACGCTTGAGAACCACTGACCAATAAACAAGCAGACTCATACGCGTATTGAAACAGTCTACAGATCCCTTAAGCCAACCGACCCTTGCGACCAAAGATCACCTATCTTCTCATGCTCAGGATCGGATCACAACCAAAGGTCTTATGTGCTTTTGCACAGTGGGCAACCTTTATTTTGTTTCTAGCGAAAAATTCAAACGGCTGTTTATGAAATTCTGAAGAACATTATGAATTCGTAATGAATCTTGTTTTAGAAGTGATCGATTAAAATATCCAAGGACAAATTGATCTAACCACTATGGTCAGCATTGATCAATTCTCATGCGTTCACCAATTCGACGGAAATTCCCACACGTGATCAGATTTTTTAACAACGTACGTGATACTACCTGTCGTTTCCAAACAGTCCCATACGTTATCCTAAAGTTTTTTTACTTGATTTTACACTTTTTAAAGCTTAATTTTCTGCTGAGGACAATGTCTCAACTTCAAACTGAAATTCAAAAAGCTATGAATACTATTATAAACGACACACACAAATTTGTAATTAATTTTTTCTTCGGAAATCTTCGATGTGCAATTTTCAAGGACAAAGTGATCTATTCATCCTTAGTATCATAGACCAATTCTCATGCGTTTTACAATTTAAAGGAAATTCGCAAAGATGATTAGATTTCGTATCAAAGTACGTAATATTATCTCTCTGTTTTAAACAGTAGAATCTGTCTTTTAACTCGATTTTATACTTTCCTGATCTAAATACACCGCAAGAGAAAATAAGATTTGCTTCGCGGGGAATTCGAGCCCTAAATAAACTATTTTGTCAGTTTTTGTTCTTTCTCAAGATAGTAATTATTTTTTGCCCATTTTTGGGTTTCGCAGAATGGACTAGGTTCAAAATCATAACGAAACCGTCCCTGGCGAGTATGAGCCAAAGATGGCTCTCAGGTTGAAGGAGCCTGTTCTCCGAAGATATAACGCCATAACTCTCCAGAGAGACCGGTCCTCGCCATCTCTTCTTCTCTGAAGAACACAGCATCTCTCTTGCACTCAGCCGATCAAGATGAATCGTCTCGCTTTGTTCGCGAAGCAACGCCAAGCTGAAGGGACAATGCTGGCGCCGAGTCCAGAAGACGACCCCACTGACTCCATCCCGGGGTCAGTGCACGAGATGAAGTCCGAAATGCAAAAAAAACTGTAACTTATCTCTTTTCTCTTTTTTTTACCTTTGAGTCCAGAGCTTATAGATTTTCTTTATCAGAATTAGATGATGTCTTCTGGAAGCTCTTACTATTTGCATAAGGAATTCTAATTTCCATATCATTTAATGATCTTATCAATGCGATTCTTAAGAGAAGGAAGAGTAATTCCGGTGATGCCACACTGAGTAAGTAAGGATTGTCCATTAGGTTTGTTATTTACAGATGCTAAACAATTGTTTTTTAAAATTGATTTTCTCCCTCTCGTGGGTCAAACTTTCTGTATAATAAAATTCGTAAATTAGAATTTTGTAAATACGCACCTACTCTTTCCTTTTTTATTTTTCCTCGTACTTTTTTTCCGCATTCTGCTTGACTTCCTATTTTGATCTTCGTCTCCTTATTCGGCGTCGACATTTTTTCTTCCGCATCATTCGATCTCCAATCCCTTTTCCTTTTCTGTCTACTTTATGTGCCGATTGTCATGTTCCCGCATTAATTAAAACTCTCCTTTCCATTCCCAATACCCCTTTTTTTGCCCTTCTCTACAATCAGGGTGCATAAATTATTAATCCCTTTGTCTCGCCTCCTCTTACAGAATGTTATCGCCCTGAATCATCCAGGTCTTCTGATCTTCATTCGCGCAGTCGTATATCGAATACCTTCTTCTAAACCACAAACCTCTACATAAATCTCTTTCTCTTCCTCCTCGAAGTTGTTCCTCCCTTGGCCTGTGAATGTGTAAATTGAATTTCTCTCTCTTTTTTCCTGTTCCCTTCGAGTTGGAATGTGGTTATAATTCAATGACTCATGTTTGAGGTTTGACGGTTCCTCTGGATTTGTTGCAACAAGGGAGAGATCGCGTCTTTTCGTCTCAAATCGAACAGATGATAAGCGAAAGCGAATTCCAGACAGTGAGCGACCTTGCGGAGAATCTCGCGATTCTGGAGTGCAATCTGACCTTCGATAATTACTCGGGCTTCTGAACCTTTCTGAGCAGGTATGGTCAATTAGTAACATATTTTTACTTTTCGCCTTCCCTATCTTCATTTTCCCTTACTTACTTGGGAGTGCTTACGTGACGGGCTTTGCGTCATTAAACGCAACTAAACACGCGATTCATTCTCTTTCTTATCCTCTTTCTATTTCATGTTTTGATCCCATCATGATTATTTTTTGAAAGAATTGATTGAATGAGAAGGACTTGGTAGACAGAAGCAATTTTTTAGTTCTGAAACCAGTTTGGGATTCTTACTCATTTCTAGAGAAACTTGTCCTCTTTTTTATTTATTTAGAAGAATTATGGGTGTGTAGATGAATAGTTGAAGTGACATCATTAGCCAAAATTACTTCTTTCTTCTGTATAGAAATTGATCAAATACAAACCAAATTCAGTGAATTGACGAAAAATGGCAATTCGGTGAAATGAAACGTAGGTCAAATGGTTATTCGTGAAAAAAGAAATGAGAAAAAATGTCAATTCTGCAAAAATAATAATGCAGGTACCAAATATTAATTCAAAACAATAAAAATAAGAGAATAGAATTTAGAGTTTGAAAAAAATGCCTAATAGTTAGTCGTGAAAATGAAAATGCAGGCAAATGTTTATTCGGCAATTACAAAAATTAAGGCAAGGGGTATTTTGGAAAATAAATAAATATTTCTAATCTTTAATTATTAAAAGAGAAGGTCGGACATACGGTTAATCGACAATATTGATAATAGGGAAAATGATAAGGTAAGTATTAGGGCAGATTATTATTTAATCAAATGAGTTTCAGTGAAACAAACATTAGAAAAAGTGGGAATGAGAAACATGCATGTACATCAGGTGAGAGAAAACTGAACAAAAACGATAATTTCGCGAACTAGTAGATGCATAAATCAGTATGTTACCTAATTACTTAACTATGTAATTGTCTAATTTCCTAATTACTGCACAATAAAAAACTATCTCGACCCAGAGGATCAATCTACCATTTCCCATTGTTAATTTATTCGCGAGTTGAGCTTTTCTAAAGACCGGAAGATCCCATGGTGGGAGACAATCATCCTCATTATCTGCGATGCGGGAAATATTGCAACAAGTAGTAGCGTTAAACAATTCAATAGCATTGTGTTAGATATTTCTGCCACACCATCAGGAGATAGCAAGATCCATACTAGACGAAATGAAAGAGGTGAAAGTCTTCCATTAATACTAACTCCTGAATTCATAGTAGCCCATATACGAACTCTTGATGATAAGCTTTAAGTTCAGGTCCTTTCTTTTTCAAGACATCCTCACTTTACTGCATCTTCTTTTTGGGTATGTTCCACAACCACTCGTTACGAGGCTTGATTGACTTGGAGAAAATTCGCTTTCCAAAGTGTCCTGATTTGGGATACAAGACGGTATCATTACCAATCGAATAATTCAAAATAACCAAGTCATCTAAATATTCCAATCTTCCAAAATTAAAGTTCATCATGAATTCCGTTTCTCTCAACTAGGATAGGGTTATAGGCAATCTTTCCAGCTTGTTGCCAAAAAGGGGGAAGATTGTGAGGGGGAATAATCGCTCCCGGCATCAGCAAGCCAGCCTCAGCTTTCAAGACGTCCTTGGGATTTCCGGTAGATGTTATGGGGTCGTAGATTTTCTGGCTTGGCAGGGACTTCCAGTATACGCGCTGGCAGCCACTACCGTAGATTAATGATCCCACAGGGAAAACCATGATCTCAACTCGAGACTTGCCTTGGCAGTAAACCCACTACTGATGCGCAGTTTTGCATACGAGTACACAGATCTGCAAATGTAAACGTGTAGGTTATGTACACGGCCACTGGTTGGTCCCTGTAACAGGTGGTTTAACCATCCGTTCGAGTATTAACGGGCAGATGGTACCTGTCTAAGGTGGAACGTACCAGATAATATCTTCCTAGTAACAAGTAACTACTAGTTGCAGTCTACCCCTGGAGGCCCGGCCAGGTTCAATTACGTCGTAAAATCAGTGCTTGACTATTCCTCTTCAAGTCTGTTGAAGGGCAATCATGGCATGTTTGTTTAGCTCTATTCCCTGAATTTCTCCTAAACATGAATCTATTTTAAAACATAATTTTCTTTAAAAAGGAGTGGTTCGTCAGGTGCAAATTAAGAAGAGTTTGTGAACACGTGCAGGTAAACAATTTTCTAAAAGAACGGTGGAGAATAATACGCTAGGGAGAATGGAAGGAAAAAATGAGAATTCCAGAGTGTTCACGTCGCTGGTGAAGCTCCGTGTCTTATGATGCTGATGATAAGCGTGCAGCTCTCGATGTGCGTTCTTGAAGAGCAAAACGATAGTGATGGATGTTTTAAGCCAGGAAAGTAACTTATTTTTGTTCATTCGAGCGAAAACTCTTCAGAAATGTCGATCAACTGGCTCTTTTAGTGTAAAAAATGATAAGAAACTTTGCAAATAGCTCGAGTTTCTTGAAGAAAAAGACAAAATAGTTGCCCAAGCGAAACTGGTTACCGAAAGTACAATATAGATTATATTCATTATGCAGTTCTAGCGAGTTAAACATTCGATTGTTGTGTGCAGACATGAATTCAAGATTTTAAAAGATTCCATGAGAGTTGAAAGATTTTTTGGAAATTTCACGGGGATTCCAAGATTTTAAGAGATTCAATTAATCTCGAAAAAAATATGGTAATATTTTACTTTACCGTCTAGAAATTATCTTAAACGTGAATAGAAAAAAAGGCAATGAGAACATTTTTGGTACTTGTGTTTCTGGACGAAAAATTTTATGAAATTTTAAGGAACTTTATGGGATTTTGAAGAATTTTTTGGGGTTTACGCAAGTTTAACATATTTCCCAGATTAAGAAGATCCCCAGGAATTTCAACGGAATTCATGGAATTTCAAAATATTAGATTGACTGCGGTTCAATAAATTTGAAGTAATTCCACAGAATTTTATTAGGTTTCGCAAATTTCAAATATTTCTAGGAATTTTGATGTTGTTTTCAGAAATTTCAAAAGATTTCATTGAATTCGAATAGATTTCATAGGCTACAAAAATTTGAAGGTATTTCAAAGCACAGGATTTTAATGAATTTCAACAGATTTAACGCGACTTTCATATATTCTGTAGATTACAAAGTAATTACAGAATTTCAAGGGATTTGATTAAAATTCGAAGCATTTTAAAGAATATCCAAGAATTTCAAAAGTTAAATTTTCAAAATTAGATAATTTTATTAGAAAAGGTTGAAAATTATATCATTTTTAATTTGAAGCTTACAGCATGAAATAAATTTATTTTAAGTATAAGAATCACGAATTTCAATGATTTAAGATTATAAGAAAATTTCTAAAATCGGACAACTTCAAAACGTTATAAATGAAATATTTTCCAAATACAATTTTGACAATTATATCATTTAAAATTCAAAGCGTTTAAAATTGAACAATCTTATTTTGAATTAAAGAATCTCAAATCTGAATGATTTAAACTTAAAGCTTCGAAAAAAGGACAAACAATAAACATTAAAAATGAAATATTTTCATATTAGAAGTTGGGGAATTGGCAAAAACTTTCTTCTTAAGATTTTCCCTTTAGTTATAAATTTTATTATTTGGTTGAAAATTCAATATTTTTCTTAAAAACACATCCATTTTGGTTGAAAAATTGTTTACAATTCTCATATTGGCGTTTGAAAGTAAACTATAATCTTCCTTGGATGAAAATTTAATAATTTTTTTCAGGGTTTTTTTTTACTTCATCTATTTTAGGAGAAATTTCATCTTTCATCAATAAAAATGTAACTTTCGGTTTAAAATTCAACTTTTTTTCAAAGTTTGTCTTTTTCATTTTAAAATTTACATGGTTTAGCAGAAATTACATCTTTCTTGGATAAAAAAGCAACTATTTGGTTGAAAATTCAATCATTTTGATAAAAAGTCATAATTTTTATTTGAAAAATTCTAGTCTTTAAATATAATATTTGGTCTTTGAAAAAAGAACTGAAATATTTTCTAGATGAAAATTCAACTATTTACAAATTTTTGATTTTGTTTTTATTCAATTAAAAATCCAAATGTTTTGAGAAAAATGTCATATTTTTTAGAGAAAAATGCAACTGTTTGGTTGGAAGTTAAACTATTTTGTTAAAAAGTCATTTAATCTTTAAATTTAATCTTTTTTGGATTAAAATGCAACTATTTGGAAGAGAATTCAACTATTTTGTTCACAATTCATCCTTTTTGGTTAAAAAATTCGTCTTTTTGGATTGAAAAATCAATATTTTCGTAGAAACTTATTTCTTATCAGAAATCCAATTTTTAGCCTTAAAAATTCACCAGGAATCTTTTTTGGATGAAAACTCAAACTTTTTTTAAATTAAAATTTCTACTGATTTAAGATAAATTTCATGTATTTTTGATGAAAAGGCAACTATTTGAAAGACAATTCAGCAATTTTGTTGAAAAGTCATTCTTTTGGTTGAAAATTCGTCTTTTTGGATTGAAAATTCAATTTTTTGCATAGAAAATAATTCTTTGCTTAAAATTTTCTATTTTTATCTTGAAAACTTGGCTAAAATCTTTTTCAACAGAAAATTCAACTATTTTTTGAAAAACCTATCTTCTTTTCCTCAAAAAAAAATTGTTGGCATAGCACTTCTTAGCAAAAAAAAATGCAATCATAATATATGATTGCTTAATTTTTTGATGTAAGGATTCCCTACAACTTGATATTTTCGAATGTTTCCAAAAAAATTTAACTCGTCAGTTGAAAAACGAAAATGATTCGAAATTGACTTATGATTTGCGATTTATAACCATTTTTCTGTAAACAAATTCAGCTTTCTGTTATTTAACAGAATTTATTTAATTTTCTATTATTGAACACATTATGTACAGAATATGCATTTAATTCATGTTTATTTTTATTAAAGTTCATTAATTTCGATCTGATGGACAGTTTTATAAGTTTATATTCTATTATTTATGATAAACAAGAAAAATAATATTGTTTAACATTTTAAACTGCGCGCGAATAGCACTAATGAGATGTTGAGTTTGACGCATGTGCAGTTGAGTGAAGCGCTCTCGTTAGGAGCACTGCTAAATTAGTGTTTTCATTCTACTATTTCATTTTAAAATTAATATGATTTAAAGTTGTCCTTAATGTATTTTTATGATGAATTCATTATTAAAACATAATAAAAGTTTATTTTGACTTATGTAATTGCAAATCTACTAATCTTACCTGAAACTGCGTGCCAGCAAGAGAGTAATTTCCTAGAGATTAAATTGCCAAATTCATAAATTGAACGAGTTGAAAAGTATTAACTTCCGAAACGCTTCAATTTCTATCTATAATCATTTCATGAATCTTAATCTAAAAAAGGCAATTTAATTTATTAATTATTTATTTGAGGTTAGGTTCGAAATCTGGCAATTACTGCACGGGATTACGTACATGAGTAACGTACCCCCTCCCCTCTACCATTACAAATCGTGACTAGAGTTCAGCCCTATGCATCGCCCGTGCATGTGAATGTGCAGTTGTAATTTTAGCATTCGGAGGGGTATCGTAGTTCAGATAAATCCAGTAGATGGTGCTCCGATCAGGTAAGCCTGTTTTTCCATTGTTATCTTTAGTAAAATTACAAAAATTCATTAAAAACTTGATACTTTCTATGAATATAAAAGGAATAAAATCGTTTTCAGTAACAATAAGAGCAGCTGTAACTAGTTAGTCAAAAAAATGCATTAAAACATGTAATTTAATATTAGGAAAATTGAATATAAGGATGAGTATTCTGAAAACAGTTTGTATTTTATTCATATTTTTCCATTGTTTATTTCGCTAGTGTAATTAATTAAATAATTTTATAAACAGCTGTTATTGTTGCAAATTTCAAAAATTCATTGATAATATTACTTGACTAATAATAATAATAATAGTAGTAACAATATTTAATCATTAATCATTAGCCTTATAATATACTCTTTTATCAATTCATCTATACATTTCCACTCTCTAGAAAATATATATTTATATATAATTTGTTTATAATATATTTGTTTATAATCAGTTTGTCGAAAATCAATTTTTTATCTAAAAATTTTATTAATACCGTATAAAATTTAACTATTTCGGGTGAAAAATGGACCTTTTCTAGTTCAAAATTCAACAATTTAGATGTAAATTCGTTTTTTTAAATTCAAAATTTATTTACTTTGTGAACAATTTGCGTATGTTGTTAAAAAATCGACATTTTTGGTAGAAAATGAGTTTTTTTCTTTGAAAGTTAATCTTCTTATTAAAAAATTCTTCTTTTCATTTGAGAATTTAAGTACTTACCAGTGAAATATTTATCATTTTAGTTAAAAATTCATCTTTTAGGGTACACATAAATTTACTTAGTAGAAAAATAAACTCGTTTGTTGAAAATTATTATTATTATTACACCATTAAGCCATTTCCCTTTCGGGGTAGGCGTGACTCACTCGGCAGGGGAAAGGAGTAGTGTGTGGATGGGATAGAGATT
>NC_046657.1:125137214-125172037 GCF_010883055.1 Belonocnema kinseyi | reverse complement strand
TGGAGATTGTAGTTCTAACGTCAGTTCCACCAAAAACTTCAGTTAATAAGGGAGGGTTGGGAGAGGGGGGAAGTAGAACTGGAACCGAGAGAGTCGTCTTAATTTTTCAAATTGAAGATTCATGATTTTTATTTAAAATTCATTTTTTTGTTGAACGTTCATTTTTTGACAGAGAATTTAATTTTTCAATTTTTGGTTGAAGAATGGTCTTTTTAGGTTAAAAATCGACTTTTCTAGTTTAACATTGATTTTATTAACTTGAAACTTAACTATTTAAGTTTTGATTGACAATTGATTTATTTTAGTAAAACATTTTTTGTTGTTGTCGAAAGTTTAATTGTTTCAGTTATGATATTTTTGTTTAAAATTTAACTATTCCAGTTGATGATTTACCATTTTAGTTGAAAATTCATCAGTAAAGATGAAAGTTACTTTTTTTTACTAAATATGCAACTAGTTCATATTCTGTTAAAAAAAAACTTTTTTTCCAGTTTCAAATTTAAATATTTGTTTGAAAATGTCTGCTTTAATTTAAAATTCATCTTTTTAGTTAAAAATTCATAATTTTAGTTGAAAATTCTTCTGTTTGTTTTAAAATTCCACGAGTTTTGTCATAGATGATTTTCTTTCATCAGGATAAACGTTTTTTTTATACCTCTAAAATGTTTTTAAAACAAATTTTCAACTACATATGAGTTATTATAAATATTTTACACATTTTAATCCCATTATTTTGCATTATCAATTAGAAAATACTCTCAACACAATAAATAATTTACTCGGCTACAAGTTCTTATAATTTAAACTTTCAATTTTACATATTTATTTATATAAATAACTTTTAATAGGAAATTTACCGGTTTTGCCAATACGAAACAATGCAAAAGATGCAAAAAACAGGCTTACCTGATCAGAGCACCATCTATTAGATTTATTTGAACTACGAAACCCTCCGGATGCTAAGAGAACAGAAAAGTGGGGGTGATGCATGGGGCTGCTAGAGTTCCTCAAGGGGGAGTTGTGTCACCACTTACTCCGCTTCTGATTGGTGCCGCGAAAGCGGAATCGGATGTTTTGAAATTGGCGCGACTTTCAAGTCAAATTTAATGTTCAGGCACTGACAAAATAGTAAATAAATATAATAAAAATAATAATATAGGTGTAATAAGAAAAAATGTTTGAAAAATGAAAAATTTTATTCATACGTACTTTAAAAAATACTATTATTTAAGACTGTTAAATAAAGGTTGTAACATATAATAGATAGTAGGTAGAATAACAATAATAATTATTTAGATTTGATCATTGAAAATTATCAAAATTTAAAAAAGAATTTTTTTAATGACATGAATTTTTACAATATTAATTAATTAATTGGCTAAATCAAATTTTAAACTACAAATTTTCAATTTTTACGAAAACAAAATTAAAATGAGACAAAACATGGAGAAAAATTTCTAATCGTATTGTTTGTGAAGTAAAGTAAAGAGATTGAATTCTGAGCTTATGGCCTTTTCTTCAATACCTTTTGATCACATTATTTCGAATAAAAATAAATGTAATTCAATCATAGAGAAGACCAAAATGAAGATGACATTAAATTAATATCTTTCAAAACAGAGTTGAGAAATCAGAAATAAAAGAAGTATTTTTATGAGGTTAAAAAACCTTTTTTAAAATAGGTGCGTTTAATATTTTTTCAGTTCTAAAAACTTTTTTTCAAATAAGTCTTTATTTCAGAACAATAGGTAAAACGTAAGAGAGGATTTATGATACAACTAAAATGTAAATTACATCAATAAAGTAGAAAAGTTTTTACTGCTGATTTGTTTGGAATTATATTTCAATTACAATTTTTTTTATTATACAATAAATATCACAGAGACTTCATGCTGCAGGCACTCGTTTATCTGAAATTACATTTCAAATTTATATTGGTAAGTTATATGTATAGCCATACTTTTGCTAGCATGTTTGTTTTTATTGTCTTTTTTCTTTGATTTAGTCTGATTACAAATTCTTAGACGGAAGAGCAATTTTGTACAACCGGGTGCAATGATTTGAATATTTGTTCAATTTCCTGGAAAGTATCAAACGTAGCTTCGTTGAAGCAGAAGAGCAAGCTTTCTTTATATTCTTTATTAAAAAAGCTTATTTTCAAAACAATCACTACACGAAAATATACAATAACTTATAACCTCTTCTTAAGAATACTTCAAATTTTTCGCGCTTCGTTACGTATTTCCGATTCCGGTTTCACGGCGGCTAGTGGAGGGGGTAAGTTGACACAACTCTCCCTAGAGGAACTCTAATCGTAACAAAATGCCCCAATCCCCCCACACACACACACACACTTTCAGGTGTTTCGTAATTTAAGTACGGTCACCTACGTCCAAATTTTCAAAAAGCAGCATGGGAGTGGGGTCTCCTTATTCTTTTTCTTGGCCATAACTTCATCATCTGTTTGAGACATTCTTCTTTACGATTCGAAAGTTAAAAAAGTGACGTAAAAAAATACGAATGTCATTTGAGAATGCTCGATTATACAACACTCGAAATGACGAACTTTCTCTCCTACAGATGCGCGCTGCTTCTTATTCGAAGGACAGTTTTTTTCACTCGACACCATATATGTAAACGCCTGCCAAAAAAGGTCCGATCCCACTAACTTGATTCGGGCGCCTCTCACCAAAAATGGAAGGCTCACTCCCTGCTTAAATGATGCAAAAAGATTATTTTCTACCTCCTCGATCTTATAGCCATTTTTCAAATTCAACTTAAATAATAATAAAACAGCTGAGATAGTGTTCATGATGCTAGAGCTAAAAATGGACACATCAGATTCCTATACTGAAGAAATTAAACCCAAAAATTATGAGAATGTAAAAAGATTTCAAGAAATAACTTTAGACTTGGTTGGATGCTACTTGATATTTCTGTGAAGTTGGTACCCCCAATATTAAAAATTAAATAATTTTTTAGAGTTCTAGGTACCTCGTCAATAGTTATCGAGTTCTCTATATTTTTTAGCAATAGTTTTGATTACTAAAACGTTGGAAACTCACTTTTTGAAAACGGGCTAATTTTACACTCCCTCCGCTTTACCAAAAAAGAACTTTTTTGGGATTCCGAGTAAATTAAAAATAGTTCTACCGCCTACTTTTAAAAAATTTAATTTTTTCTTGCATGATTCTCTGATTCCATAAGAGTTCTGGAGTTCTCTGATAACAAAATTAAAAAAAAAAAACATTTTCGAAAACGCAAAATGTTGAGAAATTTCTAATTACAAAAAAGTATCATAACATGTTTCGATCCATTCCCAATTCGAAGAACTGCGGCAAGAAAACTCAAAAAATTTTTATTTGAAAATTTTGAAAGTTCTAAGAGTTCTGATCGGAGTTCTGGACTTCCTAATGAGAACTTTACAAAAAATTGTCACAATACTCTTTAATCGAGTCAAAATTCAAAGAACTACGAGACTTTTAAAAAATCTAGAATTTTAAAATAAAAATTTTTTGAGAGTTCTAAAAGTTCTGATAGGAGTTCTGGACGTATTAATGAGAGATATACAAAAAATGTTATACAAATTTTCGATCATGTCAAAATACGAAGAACTAAGGCACTTTTAGAACATCCAAAATTTTGGAATTCCGAAATTTTGAGAGTTCTGATCGGAGTTTTGGTCTTCTTAATGGCAGCTCTATAAATAAGTGTCACAACACTTTTCTATAAAATAAAATTCAAAGCACTTTAAAAAAATCATACATTTTGGAATTCCCAAATTTTTTATTTTCTAAACTTGCCGTGGTACTTCGAATTTTTACTTGATCGAAAAATGTTGTAACACTTATTTGTAGAGCTGTTATTAGGAAGTCCAGAACTCTTAGAACTCTCAACATATTAGAACGCCAAAATTTTTGATTTTTCAAAAGTACCGTAGTACTTCGAATTTGACTTGATCGAAAAATGTTGCGACACTTTTTTGTAGAGCTAACAAGAAAGAGGTCCAGAACTCTGATGAGAACTCTAAGAACTCTATAAAGAAATTATTTTAAAAGTTTGGGTTTTCTTAAGTCCCGTTGTACATTAAATTTTGAACTGATGGAAAAATGTGTAACTAATTTCTTGTATAACTATCATTAAGAAGTCCAGAACTCAAAACTCTCAATATTTTGGAATCCCAAAAATTTTGATTTCTAACAGTACCGTACTCGTGGAATTTTCCTTGATAGATAAGTATTTTACCACTTTTTTGTAGAGCTTTCATAAAGAGGTGCAGAAGTCCAATCAGAACTCTTAGAATTCTCAAAATTTTTAAATTTCAAAATTTTGGGTTTTCCTAAGTTCTGTAGGACATCGTATTTTGAATTGATCGGAAAATTTGTTAATAGTTTCTTATAGAGCTACCATTAGGAAGTCCAGAACTATAATTAGAACTCTTAGAACTCGCAACATTTTAGAATTCCAAAATTTTTCATTTTTTTAAATTGTCATAGTTCTTTGAATTTTAACTTAATCGAAAAGTGTTGTGGTACTTTTTTGTAGAGCTCACATGAAGAAGTCCAGAACTTTGATCAGAACCATTAGAACTTAAAAAAAATTTGTTTTAAAATTTTAGGTTTTCATAATTGCAGCAGTACTTTGAATTTTTAGTTGAACGAAAAATGCCTTAAAACTTTTTTGTAGAGGTCACATGAAGGAAGTCCAGAACTCCAATCAGAACTCTTAGAACTCCGAACATTTTACATTTCAAAACTTTGGATTTTCTTAAGTGCCGTAATACTTCGAGTTTTGACTTGATCGAAAAGTTTTATGCGATTTTTTGTAGAACTCCTGCCGATGGGTCCAGAACTCTAAGCAGAACTTTTGGATTCTTGAACCGAGAAATTTTATTTATCATATTACATTTTTGACACAAAATTTTACTTATTTTTGAATTTTAATATCCGAGAACTCCAGAACTGCTATGTAATCAGAGAATAATGTAAGAAAAAGTAAAATTTCTAAAAGGTGGGGGGCTAGCTACTTTTTTTTAAAACGTTTTTTTGGTGAAATAAGCCGAAACTATTTTTAAAAATGATCAGAAACTCTATAACTGTTTTTATTCTACCTGGAACGCCAAAAAGAGTTCATGTATTCAAAAGTGGGTGGGGGGGGGGATGTAAAGTTAACCCCCTCATTTTTGAAAAGTGACTTTCCAATGCTTTAGCTATCGGAACTATTGCTGAAAACGTATAAAGAACTCCAGAACTATTGAAGAGGTGCCTAGAACTCTGAAAAAATATTTAATTTTTAATTTTGGGTGTATAATTTCACAGGGATATACTTGATCCTTGTCTCAGTCGATTTAGCATAAATTAGCTTATTTTCCACTTGGCGGATGCGTGAAACCGACCAGGTTGATAAGTCGAAACATAAAAGGCAGAATCATCAGATCGTTAGGCATCAACTACCTTCCCAAGGCCTTGCTCATTAGTATTAACAAGGAAGAAGATTTGCAATTCGTACAATCGATTTAGGATGCTCAGGAAAAATCGAGAGGAATACCATATTTCGCTTATGCAAATCGAAGAAAATTATCAATCGCATTACAAGTGCGCAGCTGTTTGCGAATCGCTTAAAATATAACGAACGCCTCGTTTACTGCATTTACTGACGCTCTAAACAAAAATCTACTTCTAGCGGCTGACTGCTATGCGGACTCGCCTGTCCTTGGTCTGGCCTTGTAGGTAAAGTACAGCCACCATACACGGCCCATTACGCCCCACTCGACTGTTACGTGTCGACGTTACACGATATGTGATCTAAACTCTAAAGTAATTCGATTCGAACCTGTCTACGTGAGAAAATCACCATTATGAGAAAGAAAACGATTAAGGAGAAAAACATAGTTGGTGATATCTGCTAATTTAAAGAAATCTGTAATATCATCAGGGATAGTTACCATCTCTTTTTAAATTTGTATCAAATTAAATGCTTTTCCATTAAGCGATTAGAAGTGGAGCAACGAAAGTAGATCTTTTTTCAGCAAAAAATTTAATTAAAAACGGATGGTAACTATCTCTGATGATAATATAAATTTCTTTAAATTACTCGTCCCATAAATGTAATACCTGGCTTGAGATTGAGTATATCTCTGAAAACGGTAATTTTTTACAAAATACATGAATTTTTAACCAAAATATTGAACTTTTAACTAAAAAGTTAAATTTGTAAACAAAAAGATGAATTTTCATGCAAGATGATTAATCTTCCACCAAAAAAGACGAATTTTCAACCGAAAGGACGAATTTTGAACGACGAAGATTAATTTCATAACAAAATAACTTGACAAAATACATTAATTTTCAATTAAATAGTTAAATTTTTAACATAAAAAGATAATTTTCAAACCAAAAATCAAATACACTAAGAAGATTAATTTTCTTTGATGCATTTCTTTATCATTATTTATCATAAATATTTAATTTGAATATTTATATAATTTAAAATGCGCGTGCTAACAGTAACCAATCGGGTTGCCTGCGAAACGCAAGCACAGTTCATAAAGTTCCCAAAAATGGGAGCAATGAGTATAAGCACGTTCGCGATGCACACACTGCCTCGATGAGTCGCACTGACAGCCGACTGCATCCAAACGCCTCCGAGCATAGCCGAGTCTGATTTCTCCGGGATAATCCCGTTCGCTAGAAGTTCTGGAAATCTCGTCACTCCCCGCAATCTTAAGGAAATCCTAGCACTCTCTTTAAGAATTCGATTGAGACTGTTTTAAGATTTCAAGATTTCTCAGTGAGTATCCCCTCGATTCCGACAAACTGTTTTCTGGAGGATTAAATCAGACAGTCTTTTCAAAACAAGTTTTTTTATTAATTCTAGGTTTTTCTGGGTAAATAAAAAACTAGAGAGGTGAGAAATGTCGGCCTGAACAAGGTGTGATGACGAGTCGTGGTCCGTCCATAAAATTGGATTGGCATATGTCTGTAGGTTCCGAGGAATGGAGGGTGAACTATTTTTCATTCGTGACAAACTTTCTCTGAAAATCTTTGAAATTCCTCGCAAAACTTCACAATTTTTTTATCTTCCTTGGAAATATTTGAAGTCTCGGACGCACTGCGAAGATTCTTGAATCCAATCTGCAAATCTTCCAAGAGCACGCTATCGAAACTAATTTCCGCACAGAGGCACGTAGTGGGCACTTAGAATTTTTATTGCTGAATCCTCTTAGTTGCTCGATCGTCTGCTTATTAAATCCTAAGCCGAGCAGGAAGTGCACGGCATTTACATTTTCGCTCGCAAGGTTCTCTCGCATCCGTTAACTATTTATCTAGTGCTTAATAGCCTTTGAAAAATCAAGCGAGCGTTAGGTAATTATCTACACCGTAATTTCCTTACAAGCTGCCCTGTTTTTGCCCTTTAAAAGTTCAATTCCGGATTTCAAAAGCGTCAAGGATGAGGTACAAACGAGTCAACATCTACCTCTTTACTTGCTCCAATGCATTTGCTTCTTTTTTATGAATATTCTAATCCTTGCTTAGCAGACATCTTTCATTTTTATCGCACCAACTTCTTTTACATACTGATTTATCGAATTCTGTAATAACTCTGAAGAAATTATACAGTTCTAGAAGCATGATGGCTAAATGATAAGGAGCTGTAAAAAATGAATTCCCATGTTAAATCGCTGAATATGCAAACATCCTTTGGAAGATGCTAGGAGCCTGGAATAACGAATGACGGAGGATGTTCCGCCCTCTAGGTGGTGGATCAGGATCTCTGAGATTCAGAATTAACTTACCCACTTGCGTAATAATATTTATCAGAGAAAATTACAATAATTCATAAAGATGCTTCCAGCTACTCGGTAGGTTCCTGCAGATGAATTATTCATGTCTCATGACAGACGGACCAGATCAGCAGCTGTATAAACTCTGTTTTTTGGAAAAGATCCCAACTCTCTTAATGATTCATCGAGGATAAATTCATAATTTCTAATAAAAATAGACATCTATCGGGATAATAATCATTAAACACCAATCGCGATTGTTTTATTTCTCTGGGTATATCAGATTATGCATGCACAACGTACAATCACTACTGTATAGTTGAACGTTATACTAACTGGTAGGCATGAAATCGAGTCCAACTCTGGTGCCTTTGAATTTTTTTCCTTTCAGTATTGCGAATATCCGTAAGTATATTGTATACAAGATCTGGAAATTTTATCGAGCGCGGTGCGAAAAGACCCAACTCTCGCGTAGTGAGTGGGCCGATATCTTGTGGGTAATGACGTGAGCCTTGCCCACGCCCGGTTCATAAAAGTAAAAGTCGGCAGTCGATTCGCTTACACTCGGTTATGTATTTGCTCTCTTACGTGTACTTCATAGGCCCCTTACGCACGTGCAGAAGGCTACGTGTGCCAAGAGAAAAAAAGGGATTAATAATGAATTATCAGAAAATTGCTTGAGTCCAATTCATTTCTTCCCGAGAACGTGCCTTAATCATGTTTCATACTAAACAAATATCGATGATTGCTTATTTACGGTTATCAAACAGCGATAATTGAGCAAACCGAAGGATTCAACTCCAAGTTAGTCCAAAAATGTATTGGAACTTTTTTCTTCCAATTGTTTCCCCAATTCGGGATAAGTAATCCAATATTTTTCATAAGCTTGCCTAGTTCATCAGCTTTTCCAACTTGCCCCATTTCCGGGACGAGTAGACGTAGCCTTTCGTAAATCTTAGTTTAAAAAATTAGAAAAAATTTTAACTATCTAACATTAATATAGGAAAAGATAGTTAAAAGCAATCAAAGTATTTTTAAGAAATTATTTTTGCTACATTTCAATAATTATTATTACCTTGCTCTGAGTGAAAAGTTTGAAAAAAAGTGAAAAACATCGGAAAACCCACAACTATCTAGAATTTCTATAAAAGAAAAGCATTGAAAACGACAAAAGTTTGTTTAAAACACTATTTTTATCAAATTTGATTAATTATCACCGCACTCTAAATGAAAAGTATATTTAACAAATTTGATTGATTTCCAAAGTCTTCAAAATCATTTCAAACATGTCAAGACATTTCACTTGACTTTCGAAAACTCGAAGGGCTTACGCTGGATTTTGTAGGGTTTGAAGTGGTTTTCAAAGAATTCGATGATATTTTCTATTATTTCAAAGATGCTTTAAAATAACAAAATATTTTTTAAACTTCAAGAGATTTAAAAATATTTTAGGGATTTCAATCGATTTCCAGGGAACTTGACTAAATTGAATTCTAAACGCTCAGATTCATTGAAACTCAGCAATGGGATACACCTTACACAAAAACCTACAAATGATTGCGATCGAAGATAATTCGAGTGCATCTTCGTCGTAAAAATATTTTTGTTATCAAACCAAACGATTCGCTTCGACAGAGAGAGAGAGAGAGAGTGTAACTAAACCATTCCTCGCTAATCGTTGGCCGCGCGTGAGAGAATTCGTTCCAAGAAACGGGCTTTTAGCTGGCAATAATGTTCCCTAAGAACCGTCTATCTTTCTTCCTAATAGTACCCTTCGCCTTCACTAGTGCAGCAATGGCCAAGTTGTCTTTCGGCGAAGATTTCAAATTTCAGGAATTACTCCTCTCCTGCTACACCGTCAATTATTCCTGCATTCCCCTCTCTGCCGAGTCTTTAACGATCGATAACTTTAATGGATAATACTGAACCCCTCACTCTTTCGCATTATTGATTGTAGATTGCTGCCAGTCTGATTCCCTCCGAGATCAGGGTTATTGCTGCATCGGCTTCTCTCCTTATCGATCCAATTACCTTCTGCGATATGGATGGGTAATTATTCATACTTTATATAATACAGCTCGTCTTCTCTTTATACAAAAAGTTCAAACTAAAACCGAGGGGCTAGAAACTGAGCAATCTGAAATTGTCGCACTCGAAGTCTTAGGAGAACTCTTTGAAGAACTCTTGGTACTCTTTGAAATCTTTCGCTAAGCGCGGATCATTCACACCACGAAGCATTTACAATTTCGTGATGCACACACTGTCTTGGTGAGTCGAACTGAGAGTCGACTCCATCCGAGCACCGGCGAGCTTAGCCGAGTCTGATTTCTCTAGCAGAGTCCTGTTCGCGACAAGTTCTGGAAATCTCAGCACTTCCGGCAACCTTAAGGAAATCTTAGCACTCTCTGTGCGAGTTCGACTGAATAGCCCATTGACTAAAACTAATCAGATTTAACAGAAGTTCATGGAAAAGAAATAAAATTTTAGTTCCTAACTAAGGTAATCAAACGCTTGACTTCCCTTGAATTATTGAGACAGTGCAAACTCTCAAAAGTCGAAAGGTGAACCCCCCAGTTTCCTACCACTGAATTACTTAATAGTCCATCATAAGACGCCTCGAATTAGCGTCTCTTCCTTCTCGACTAACCATAAAGTTCAACTCGTGAAGCCAGCAGAAAATGTGTAAATAACAATTCTCGGAGGTAAAACTGCCCACAGCATTTGAAACGCCCACCGTGAACTAAGGATCACCCATACGCTGAGGCCAAAGACTCCTGGCACCTTGGTTGACCTCACATTACGTATAAAGTCGCGGAACAATTCGTACCCTCGGGAATGCAGTCCTCAAGCTTAAGGTAAGTGTCTCTTCGCAGATGACGAAGGAGGGTATGATAAACGTTATTTATCTGGTAGATAACACCTATTCCAAGCATCCTTCCATCAAGATTATCATCCTCTCACCTAACTCTACCCTTTTATCAGGGATTATAAAGTTGCAACTTTACAACAATGCCCGTGTCCTGGCAGAAAAAGACATTCCATTTTTTTATGAATTTCAGGGAGCATGCGGGTCGATTTTCTAAAAGAAATGCTTCTATGGCTGCGCAAAGTGGACGTAAGTTGGTCCGCCTGTAGGTTATTCTCTCGGGGAATAGAGTGTAATTTGATCTTTTTCCCTGGGTTTAATGATTTCTAATTAATTTATAGACAGGATTCAAGGCTTTACAAACACAAATAAGAAGACAAGTTTAAGAAAAGGAATGAAGAAGGATAATGAAGATGTAGGATCTCCTGTATCCTGTACGGAATTTAAGTACATAGCTGGAAAATGATGCAAGAACTTCGATTCTTAATCTTTATTATCAGGATTCATAAATTAGTCCTAACCTCTACTAATATTATCTCTAACTCTAATATCTAATCTACTGTCTCTCACTAGTAGTAATTCGTATGCTTGGTATAATTATTCAAATCATTTCACTTCTAACCACATGGTGTCAAATTACTGTTATCCGTAGGTTCTACACTAGCGATTTCCCTATTTATGTCTGCTATTCCTTATTCCTGTAGATTCCCAAGTCTTTATAATATCCTCTAGCTCCTTTTTATCCTCCAACTTCTAGCTCTCCATTACTCAAACTTCTCATCTAAGAAAAATAAGCAACCGGTTGTCCACTCAACTTTTACACCAGATTTAAAGAGGTTGAAAATATTTCCAAGGATTTCTCCAGAAGGTATTAAACTCAAGGAAGATTAGACAGACTCAGAGTACTCCATAGTTAGTATCATCTTACAGCGAAAATGAGAACCTGAAGACAACAAAGAACATTAAAATTGTGAGAAGAGTTTCCGCGCCGTCAGGAAATTCTGCAATCTAACAATCCTTTCCAAATATATAAAAATCGTCAAGAAACAAGCCCATCCATGTATTCTTATCCCACCTAGTTTACATTTTTAATGAAAATTTCTACTCATTCTAATCTTTCTCCTGGCGCCACCGTTACCTCCATTAAGAGTGAATAAGGGAGATAAGATTCTATGTGATACCGCCTCTGCAATAACGTAACACCATGTAACGCAACTTGCAAGGCTCACCAATATCTGCAGACTCATACTCTTCACTGTAAGAAACCATACACTGTAACTGGCAACGTTAACGTAAAGATAGGAATGAAGTGAAAAGTAAGTGTGTGTTGCTTGATCAAAGTGTAAGTATGTGATGTGAAGAAGGTGTTGCTGATACTTGTGTTGGTGGAATGGCTTCCTATACCATAACTGGACCGTTATGTGACTCGACCTGGCTCCTTATTCGACTCAAGGAATGAAGAGTCTTAGCGTTCGAGACGTCCTTTCATAACGGATATGACTATCATTGGCTCCAATTTCAATACCGATGACGAACGGATCGATCTCCACCGATCAGCAAATCGAGAACTTTTCTCACTCGAGTGACATCCAAGGTCGACAGATAATTGTGAGATCAGTTTTCATTACAAGAGACTCTCATGCCATAATTCCAGTCCATACATTTTTTCCTATTTTTTTCCTTATCTTTTTTGCAAACTTTTTGTACCATTTTTTCGAAACCTATTATAAAATTATATAACGGCTGATATTCCTCTTTATTAATTCTTAATTTGCATTCCTGCTTGAAAGCTTGATCATCAACATTTACCACTTTTAATAAACGTTACAAGTTTTAAGATCCCACTTGCTTGTTATTCTGCATCTTTAACATCTTCAGCTCGCGATGAAAACAAGACTTTAAACTTGCTAGACAAATAAAAAAGTCGTCACTTTCGCATATCTTTGCATACTAATCCCTTCTGCAATCGTAACATTGTCACTATCCTGATGATAAACCTGTTTAAGGATTCATTGAGCAGGATTACACGACAGCGAACAAAAACATAACAATCTGAAATAAGAACAAATAGAAACCCAGTCTAACAATTGAGAATTAGTAAAATAAATTGAAAACAAATAAGTACGTCAAAGTTATTTTGAAGATAAACAGAATAATATTTTACAAGCAAAAAGGGGAAGGACAGAGGACAGATGGTGGCATTATCCTTCTCTTGGCGACCCAGAGGCTGAGTAATAGCAGGATAGAAGCAAAAGAAAGATACAAAGCGGTTAAAGTACATGCAGGAAGTGAAGTCAAGAAATATGGGAGGAATGGAGCTGAAAAAGGAGCAAGAGGACTTGTAGTAGGTGGAATCGGAATGAAATAAGATACCTTTATTATAATGGTGATGTCATTTTCCGCGGAAAATAATATTTATTGCAAATCTGAATAGATGCTTATTAGGGTCTAATGTTGGATATCCCTTGAAAGCGTTTGAACAGAAACTTAAAATCTTTTTAATTGCTATCACAGTAGTTGCCAGATTACAGTCATTCAATTGCAGATCCTCAAGGTATCTCCCTGCAACTTGTGATATTTTTGAACCATTATTATTACTCTGAAGTTGTAGCATTCCCATATTTAAATCTTGTATCACGAAAAAATTGTTCTTTAACGTCTACATGTACAAACTACTCAATTTTGAAAAGCCTCTTATATAAAGTTAGCAAAATCGAAGGTCGAATCGAAATAGATACAACCACATTAATAAAAACTTTAGATGCTACAACTACAGCGAAAGGTACTTCGGCTACAGAAAAAGTAAATAGTATCAGATGCAACTTCAAGGAAATCAATCCTTAGATTTAGAAAGGAAAGTTTATAAGCATCATTTACAGATGCAACTAAACAAACGGCATCTCCAAAACTGCAACTCTATTTTTAATTTCCTAATCATCAAAACACCCCTTAAAACAGCACATAAATCATCCAGCTCAAACACATATAAATGCGAAATTGCATTCATTGTGTCGAGTCAACAATCTTTAGTACCTATTTCACAAGTTTAATATCAGAACTAAAATCTTGATTTATTCAGATATTTCCGAGATTACTGAGAGCTCCACTTCCTGGAAGCTATCTATCTTGCAAATCCCTCAATTTCTCATTGTTTCAAAAGTAACGATTAGGTTCCCTCGAACCTTGAGACATTGGTGACGTATGGCAAGTCTGGTTTATATACGTTGAGCACGGCGCTAGAGCTACATGATAGTAACGCGAGGCTAGTCACGCCAAAGTGTGCACTCGTGATTACCATATCGCTTTCACCACTTATCTTTTTTATGTTTTGTAATGAAATTCCCTTTTCAGTGATTGAGAAGTCTTAAATTTTTCCATGGATTGCAGTATCCATTTTTCCTACCCTTATAAAAATTGCTCGCTATTTTATATCCTTAAGCAGCGATTTCCAAACAATGGAAAGGTCGCTTGAAGCTTGCAACCGCCTGCATGACCGGCAGTCAAGTATCCCCATGGGTTTCAGTATTGTGAAAAAATTATAGGGTGGCGAACGAGCCCCTCCCTGAAAAGTGTGAAAAAAGTTTGTGAAACGCTGTTCTTAAGAACCCTTTTATTTTTTTATCATTATCTCCCCATCACTTCTTGACCACCTTATTACTTTTTTACACTTCTCCTTCCAATTTGTTCTCTTCTTTTCACACTTCTAAGATACCGCAAGGCTACTCAGTAAAATCTCGAATGTAAATGTCTCGAATGACTTTAACCGCGCAATAAACTCGTCTGATCAACTGGATCTTATTTTAAGTGGATACAAATGAAAAAAATAAAAAATGGGATAAATTAACTTACCAGTTCAGTGGGCATGGTGTTGCAGGACCTGAGAGGCAGGGTGTAGGTAATGGGGGCTGGCTGGTTTCTATACTCATGAAGGCAGGAGCTATTCTTAGACAACCCCCTGGGGTAAACCAGACCATGGAAATCAGTATTACCCTCCGTTGATATGTGCACAATTATCGAATCACTTGCACATTCGATTTGCACCGTATTCGCTATCGCTACTGTCGCTGAAACAGAAAACAATCACTCGTTAATTTTCCATCTTCAGCGATAAATATTATCTTATTTTCTGTTATAGTAGTCATAAATTTCTTGTTGAGAAAGAGGCAGAACTAGTATTATTTCTTATGGAAGAAGAAAATTAAATCTAGAATTCTTCAAAGTTCAGATGTTGATACAAATAAAATTTTCCAATGATTAGTGCTTTAATTAGAAATTTCTTGATTACATTAAATTGGTATTTTGTTTTTGGAGGTTTGGGAGCATTGAAATATAAAAAATTGCAATTCTTGCTAAAGTTCATTACAAATTTTGGATATTCCGAGGACTTTTACTGATCGTTCCTAAAGTTATTCTTGTCTCTTGTATGAGGTTTTTAGTATCTATTGTCATATTGCATCATTATCTTTTAATAGCGGTTATTATGTTATTATTATCCGTTCGTGAGGTTATTCTTTTTTCTTTCTGAAGTCTGCTATTGACCTTTGGTTAGTTTATTATTTTCCGTTAGTGGAGGGTTTTGTTCGATTATGCCCTGGGGTTTCATGAACTATTACTAGGTTTTGTTATTCTCCATTACTGGGATTTGCTACTAACTTTTCTTATGGGTATTTAAATTTTTTATTGTCCATTCCTAAGTTTATTATAATCCATTTCTAGGGGTTAATGAAAGTTATTATTGAACACAGTTTAAAGGGCGATGTTATTAATATTGTATGCAAATAAACTTTTTATGCCTCATGCATGATTTTAGCCCTTTTTGACGCCTAATAAGTGGGACTAAAGCTCTACTTTTTGGCCCTAGGGAGTAAAGGGTACTTTTTAAGCCCTAGGAAGTAAAGGGTACTTTTACGTCCTATGAAGTAAATTCTACTTTTTGCGCCTAGGGAATAGAAAGTGCTTTTTACTCCCTAGGGAGTGAAAGTTGGCGTAAGATATGAATAATTAAAATTATACGTCTATGAACTCGCATTTTTCGATTATCAGGCCACTCACTGTAAAAACGGTCCATAAATTACCGGAAATTGATAAAAATGTTTAAAGTTTGTTTGATTTTGGTTGGTTAAGCTAATTTAACATATTTACCTGTAAAACTACCATAAATGGCCAAAAATCTCCAGAAATGTATAGACTTTTTACATTTAATTTTGGGCAATTTATGGTAATTTGCGATAAATTGCCTGTAAATATTACCAAAAATTCCCGGAAATTTATAAAATGTCTAAAATTGGAGTTTGGATAATTCGAGGTAATTTACCATATTTACCTGTAAAATTTCCATAAATGAACGAAAATGTCCATCAATTACCGGAATTATATAGACTTTTTTAAATTGAATTTTGGAGAATTTATGGTAAGTTACCATAAATTACCCTTAAAATTACCGTAAATCATGCTTCCTTTATTCGAATCCAATATGGGTTGAGTTTTTGTCTTGTTAAAAATTGAAATATTATGTTAAAAATTAATCCTTGTTGGTTAAAAAAATTTGTCTTTTCGGACTGAACATGCAATTTTTTTCATCGAAACTTATTATTTAATTCACATTTTGATCTCGAAAAGTCAACGGGAATCTTTTTTGGATGAAAATTCAACTAGTTTTTATAATTTGTTTTTTGTTAAATAAAAATTTATCTGTTTTAATGGAAATTTGATCTTTTTTGGATAAAAATGCAATTATTTAGTAAAGAATTCATCAATTTTATCAAAAAGTTATCTTTTTGGTTTACAAATTCGTCTTTTTCGCTCGAAAATTCAATTTTTGTGGAATCTTATTTCTTGTTTAGAAATTAATTAATTGATCGTCAAAATTCAACTCAAATTTTTTTAACAAAATGGGCAATTTTTTTTAATTGTCTTTTTTATTGAAAGATTTGGTTGAATCACTTTGCTCAGATTTCTTTGTTTTTGGTTTAAGATTATGTTTATGGTTTCAAATTTATTTTAAACTAAAAATGTAACTTCCATTTTTTTAGGATTGATTTTTTTAGTTTGAAAATTCTTCTTTTTGAGTGAAAAATAATTTTATTGGTTTGAAATTTCATTTTGGGTGGATAAAAATGCATTCAGTTTCGTGAAAATTTAATTTTTTTGCTGAATAGTCCTATTTCTTGCTTGAAAATTCAATTATTGTAAAGAAAAATCGTGTGTTTGCTTGAAGGTCCAATAACTTAGATAAAAATTTATTCATTTCATGAGTTAACAATCTTTATTTGTTGAAAAATCTTCTTTTTACTTTAAAAATTCTCTTTTTTTGTATCATTATCATCTATTTTGATTAAAATTATGAAACATTTAACCGAAATAGTATATTCATTTTGAGAATAAAATTATTTTCAGCCAAAAAAGAAACAAATTATTTAATAAAATAGCTCATTTTTTAACCAAAGAAATGCTTTTCTAATTGATATGATGAGTCATAAGAAAAAATTAATTTTCGCCAAAAGAGTTTCTTTTTCAGCCAAGTTAATTTATTTCTAACCTGAAAACTTAATTTGAACTAAAATTATGAATATTTCACGGGAATACGTAAATTTTCAACCAAAAAGAATAAATTTTAAACAATAAGAGAAACTTTCAAAGAAAAAAGAAAAAACTGAATTTTCAGAAAAATAGTTCATTGTCGGTAAAAAAATTCCTTTCCATCCAAAGAAAAAACCAACGAGAAGAATTTTTAAACAAGAAGATTAACTTTCAAATAAAAACAAAAAATTACCATAAAAGTCGATTTTCTGCAAAAAAGTAGGTTTTCTAGTGCTGTATCTGAGAAAGAAAATAATTTATTTTAAAATATTTTAATTGCCTTTACTAATTAGCCTTGCTACAATTAGTGTATTAGATTTTCAATAAATAATTAAATTTCTCCTATCAAGTGCATACCTTCTTTTAAATTAATACACTTTCGTTTAATTAGCTACAGTTTATCATACACTTAAAAAGGAAACTCATAAAATATTCTAAATGGTCGATAAATATTCATTTCTAATTCCCAGCTTCTATAAATAATAAACAATCATTGCAAATTTCATCATATCGCTTTTTCTTCGAGAATGATCTCATACAATTAATATAGAAGTATACGGTTTCATTAAAATCATACTAGAAATCTGCTTCAGTTAGCTTGAAAAATTAACTCTTACATTGCATGAATTATTCCACTATCAACAAGGATTTTATAGCAAATATTTTATGCGGAGAATATAATTCAATTCGGAATAAATTCAGCAAGTCAATTAAATGTTTAAATTTTCACTATTTCGAGCAATTTTAAATTCTCAATTCAGCTCAAAATTAATTAAAAATTGAAAATTCTCTCTTTAAATCCGAAATTTGAATTCTTTTCAAAAAATTGCCTGTTTAAATCTAGAATTTTATTTATTTAAAAAAATTGTTTATTTCTACTCAGAAATAAAATTCTTTTGAAAAAATTCCTTGTTCGAATCGGGAATTTTAATACTTTTCGAGTTTCAACTCAAATTGGTTAAAATTTGAAAACTCTCTGCTTCAGCTCAGAATTAGAATTCTTTTAAAAAAAAATTTCCTGTATTGATTTAGATTTTTTTCCTTTTCGAAAATTTTTCGAGAATTTTTCTTTTTCTGGATAAGTCCAGTTCCAACTATAGGTTTGTAGGAAATTCAAAGTTCCCTGTTGAAACTAAAGGTTAAATTATTTTTATTTTAAATAGTTCAAAAATCCTTAAAATGCTTCAAAAGTGCTTTTTTTTAATCCTGAAACATTTTTCTTCGAAATTTTTCAAAATCTATATTTAATTAAAATTCCAAATCTCCTAAATACCCTTCAACTCACTCGAAATTTTGAATATTTAATTTATAGTTACAGATTTTAAAAGAACAATCAGATATTTAAAAATGTTAAGTAACTGCTCTTTTTCTGAATTAAAAAACTTCAAATTTCATAGTTTAAAAATAAAATATTTTAGAGTAAAACTATACTTTCAATTAATTATTAAAAAAAAAACAGTTAAAATCAAAGTTGAAAGAATTTTTTTCTAAAATTTTGTCAAATTCCCGGTAAACCCTAAATTCCCGGTCAATTCCCGATTTTTCCCGGTCTCATATAATTTTCGGTCATTTCCCGATTTTCCCGGTCTCATAAATTTTCTGTCATCTCCCGGTTTTCCCGGTCACATAAAATTCCCAGTCATTTCCCGGTTTTCCCGGTCCAGCGGTCACCCCTGTATAGTCTGCATTATGTTTTAATTTATTAATTACAAAAATGTATCATAATAAAAATAATATTTTCATTTGAGGAAATAAACAAAATAAAAATACTACCTCATCGAGAAACAATTTTCACATTATCAGTGAGAATTTTATTGCAAATATTTCACAAAGTGTAAACAGTAATAGCTATGAAGGATCATAAAATAGATAATACATCAACTGCATCATATTTTGCATTGGAGAATAATTAAACTTGTTTTTTCTGCAAGAGATTCTAAACATAATTTATTACATAGGATAATTTTAATCTAAATTCAATTTGAATATTATAATTAATTATTAACTCATTTTTCACTTGTTTAGGAAAGTGAGGATAAATAATTATAAATAATTTTGAAATCCCTTGAAAAATTTCCTTCTGGCTTCCGATTTACTTTCGTCTGATTATACAGACAGACGTTCACTGTTTTCATTTAAAGAATCTATGTCTGTTCTAATCGACCGTGAACAACGAGAGAGTGTAATAGCTCTTGTAATATAATTATGGTCCCTGAGTCCACTGACATTCACCGAGCGAAATAAGCGTTACAAAAAATAAAACAAAAGGAGGCCAGATTGCGAAATTAGAATTTCTTAAGCGATTCAACTATAATAGTTTATTGAAAATCTGTATGCAAATATGTATTTGTTATTTTTAAATATTTTATTCAAATATGTAAATATTATTTTTTTGTTCAAATTTTTTTGGTCTCGACCCCCCCCCCCTCCCCCAATTTTGTTTGAATAGTCGAAAAAATAATCTCCACCAAATTTAAACGAAAACGGTCAATATTAACATATGGCCGAAAGAACTTAAGTTTCTCATGCAATTATAATGAGGAAAAGTACCGTAAAATTTCAAATGCAGTTAATTTTTTTATATATTTTTTTTTAATTTAAAAATTGGTGGATCCCGAAACTTGAACCAAAATTACAATTTCCACAATCAATAACAAAATTTCGTCAATGTCTCAAAAGAGGCAGATTTATTTATTAGAAAGCACGTGATGAAAATTAAAATTTTTAATTTTTAAAAATTCAAAGATGGCCGCCTAATTTTTTTTTCAAACTCATTTTTTCTTTACCTCTCGGTGACGACTTTTCAGGTGTCAATTAAAATGGAACATTATTATAAAAAAAAGCATATTTCGTTATGCATGAAAATCAAAATTTTTAAAAATTAAAAAATTGCGCCTTATAAAATACTCAAAAAATCGTATTTTTTATGCTTTTCGTCCAAAGATCTTCAAATTTTGAAGAAAAATCAATTGTATTGTTACAAAGTGTATATTGGGAAGTAGATCTCGAAATTTTCCCTAAAATAAAAATGGCGCCTCATTTCTATTTTTAAAATGTATCTAATTTTCACAAATTTAAACAAAATATGAAATAAATTTTTGAAAAGAATTTAGAGATTCTCAAAACCACTTGCTTGAAATTCACGAAAATAAAGAAATTCAAGGAATTTTTTTAAATTCTTTTGATTACATGAATATCTTAAATTCCACGAACTCAAAGAATTTACGGAATTCAACATGGAATTCGCGAAATTCCAGGAATGCATGAAATCTACGATATTTGCACAATTTAGAGATTCAAGCACTTCACGGAATCGAAAGAATTCACGGAAGTCACGGAAAGAATTCACGGAAGTCACGGAATTATCGTAAATTAAGGTATTAACGGAAATTAAATGACGAAATCCAAAGAATTCACGGATTTCACGGAATGTACGGAAATCAAGGAATTCGTGAAATTAACGAAATTCGTGGAATACACGTAGTTGACGGAATTCACGAAATTCACGAATATCATGAATTTCACGAAATTACTAGACTTCTCGAGATGCCCAGAATTCAAAAGGTGCATGCAGGTCACGGGATTTATGAAATTCACTGAATTTAAAGAATTTACGGAATTCAAGTCATTCACTAAACTCATGGAATTTGCGAAATTCAGAGAATTCACGAAATTTAGGGAGTTAACGAAATTCAAGAAATTCACGGAAATTAAAGAATTCCATGAATTTCAAGAATTCAAGGAATCCCGCGAATTCAATAAATTTCATGAATTCCACGAAGTAAACAAATTTTATTAATTTCGCGAATACCACAAATGAAGTGAATTTCGTCATTTCAGTGAATAATTTGATTTCCATGAATTCCATAAGTCCCGTTAATTCTTTTAATTCCTTAAATTTGGTTGAATCCGTGAATATCATTAATATGTGAATTCATAAATTCCTCCAATTTCATGAATTATGCGAATTACATCAATTACGCGAAATCTAATAATTCCGTGATTGCAGTCAATTTCGTGTTTTTTTTAATTCCATGAATTCCGTGAATTCCATAAATTCAGCGAATTCCACGGTCTACATGAATTCCGTGAATTCCTTGAATTTCGTGAATTCAATTAATTCTATCAATTTCGTGAATTCCTTTAATTGAATGAATTTCGTGAACTCCTTGAATTTCGTTAATTCTTTTGATTCCGCGAATTCCATAAATTTGGCAAATTCCTTGAATTCTATTAACTTAGCGAGCTATGTTAATTTCATGTTTTCCTTGAATTCCATGAATTCCATGAAATCTATGAAATCTATTCATGAATTCCTTTAATTCAATTGAGTCCATAAATTTAATGAATACCTAATTCCATGAATTCCATGAATTCGAAGAATTGAATAAATTATATGAAATCTGTGAATACCACAAATCCAGTCAATTCCGCAATTTCAGTTAATCACTTGAGTTCCATGAAATCCGCGAATTCCTAAAATTCTATTAAATTCGTGAATTACGTAAATTTCTTAAATTCCATAAATTATGCCAATTCCATGAATAAACGGAAATCGATCCATCTCTAATTTTCTCGGAATCTATCACTCGTAGAAAAAAATTCTCTCCACAAAAAATGTGTATTTTAATGTGATCTACAACTTTTTACTGAAACATTTTTTTTTGCAATTTTGCGTATTACCTGAGATAAGCTCAAAAACCATGATTTTTATGGTTTTTTAATGGTTACACCATGATAATCAAATTTCCGCCAAATTTCACCATCATATTCATAATCATTTGAATAAAAAATAAAAACATTATAAATACATCAGTACACGGAGTTTAAAGAATATCGGAGCTTCTAACTTTTTCGGAAGTTCATCCAATTCTGTTGACTTCATGAATTCCATATATTTCGTAATCCCCATAAATTCCAATAATTTCGTGAACTGTGAATTCCGTGATTACAGTCAATTTCGTATTTTCCTTGAATTCCTTGAATTCCATAAATTCCGGCAATTCCATGAATGTCCTGAATTCTATCGATTCCATTAATGTGTTGAATTCTGTGAATTCCATGAACTTCGTTAATTCCGAGAATTCCTTGCATTCCTTGAATTCCATTAATTCCGCGAATTCCTTCTCCTCAATTTTCATCTCACAAACGCTCTAATACATGTATTGGAATGCTGGACAGTGACTTCACGATTTGCAAAACTGACAATAAATGTATTGCAATTTCGTTATTTCAATACCATGTTTGCAATTTCACCCGACGCTTGTTTCGTTGAAGTGTTGTAGAATTCCCAACATTTTTGACAATGCATTCATAAGTCTGCAATTAATTTGCTTCAATGAAATGCGAAGAGACATGTTCCCATCAACAGGTTATTAAACCCGAGATGTTGATAGTAAATTACCGTTGGGTCGACACAATCGACTTGTACGCAATTCAAAAGGAATTCGTTTCGTCTCAAATGTGTTCGATATTCAGGTGTGCCCTTGGTATTTGCAATGCTTACACGTACATCCATATCATGCCAAAAGAGAAGCGGTTTCGTAATTCGCTGCATCGAACAGACTATTAAAATCCTGATTGAGGAACCGTTACCAATCCCAAAATCGTCGATCAATACAATGTCTTCATTCATTAAATTCGAAACTCCAGAGTATCAGTTCGAAAGGAATGTGACAGGTGACAGATGATGGACAATAGGTGCTAATAAGACTGAATTATCAATAGACAATAATTTCTGAATGTACCAATACCACCCCGGTTTATGGTCTTGTCTAGATGGTGAAGAGACTCTTGAACCAGGAAATGACTCGAAGGGAGAAGTGTTGTAAGGTGAGAAAAACGACAATAATAATTAGAGTCTCATCAGGGTTGAAGAATAGTGTCCAAAGTATCAGTTCGAGAGGAATGCAACAAGCGACAGATTATGGACAATCTAATAAAAATTATAAGAAAAATTTCTAACATCCGAGCAAACCAATGCAGGTATAAATAAATAACGGGGTTTTATCAACTCAATCCGACGAGTTTATTCAATATTTATCCCAACTTCCTGTCACCGAGAGTTAAAACTGGTCCATGTGTTGAAAACGGACATGCGGTGGCGCTAGTGGTCGCTTCTAGTTCTTTTGACGTTTATGTCTTTTGTCATGTAGTGCCCTTACAAACTCTTGAAAATGTATCAAAAAAACGGTTTATTTATATATACTGTTAAAAATGTTTGGAAATCCGCAACACTTCTACAATACAAGAGTAAGGTGAAATTGCAAACACCGTCAAGCATTCTAATACATGGAATAGAGCGTTTGCAAGACGAAAATTATGCACAAGAAATTTACGGTTTTCATCGAATTCATGAAATTCGTGGAATTCACGTAAGCCACAAAATTCGCGGAATTATTCGAATTTAAGGGCTTCATCGAATTTAAGGAATGTATCGAATTTAAAAAATTCATCGAATACAAGTATTTTATCGAATTCAAGTAATTCATGAAATTCGCGGATTTCAAGAAATGTACGGAATTAATTAAATTCACGGAAGTCACGGCATTCACCAAATTCAACGAATTGATTGAATTGCGAAAATTCGCGAAATTCATGGAATTAGAGGAATTTAAGAAATTTATGGAATGCATGAAATTCACGGAATTAATTTACTTCGACGATTTGATTAAATTCGCAACATTTAAGGAGTATATGGAATCGATTAAATTCACCGAATTAATAGAATTCGCTGGATTGGCGAAATTCGCAGAATTCATGAAATTCACGGAATGCATAAAATTCACGTAATTGTCTGAATTTATGGAATTCACAGAATTCGTGGAATGCAAGGAATTAACGGAATTGCCGTAATAATGTAATTTAATGAATTTGTGGTATTTACATCATTTCTAGAATTGATGTTAATTCGCGGAATTCACGGAATCCGCGAAATTTATGAAATTCACGATATTCAATGAATTGAAGGAATGCACAGAATCAAAAGAATTCACGCAGTTCAAGGAATTTACAGAATCCAATGAATTCAGAATATCCAAGGAATCCAGGGAATTCACGGACTTTATGGAATTGAAAGAATTAACGGAATTCTTGAAAGTCCATGAGATTCATGTATTTCACGAATTCCTTGAATTTCATGAATTCTTTGAATGCCGTGAATTGCTTGAATTCCATGAATTCCGTAAAGTACTTGAATTCTATGAATTGCGTGAATTCCTTGAAAGCCGCGAATTACTTGAATGTCATGAATTTCTTGATTTCCGTGAATTCTATGAATTCAATTGAATGCGTCACTTCAGTGAATTCCATGAATTTCTTAAAGTTCGTGAATTCCATCAATTTTTTAAATTCCTTTAATTCCATGAATTCTGTGAATTCCGTTCAATCCATGAATTCTTTGAATCTCGTGAATTCCGTTAAAGCAATGAATTATTTAAAGTATGTGTATTCCATAAATGCTATGAATTCCTTGGATTCCATGAAATCCGTGAAAGATTTGAGAATTAGTCTAGGTTTTATTTTTTAAAAATAATTTTAAGTTTTGAAGATTTCAAAATTAAGGGTTAAACAATATGGAAGACTGTCTAATTTTTTTTAATATTTCAGGTTTTACCCATTTCTTTGGTAAACTAAATTTTGTCAGGGTTTCAGGAGAATGGAAAAAAGTTCTTAAAATTCATGCGACATTTTTTAATGATTATTTTATAAGGGAATTCAAGAGAGAACTGAAGAAGGATCACAAAACATTTTGAATTATTTCCTAAAGTTTTTAAAAAGTGCGTAAAAGATTTTTAGTCAAAATTTTGCAACTTTGCCATATTGCATAATTCTAAAAGAAATGTTAGGAAGTTCAAGAGATACAATGGAAAAAAATTCCTGTTTCCTAGAAAAAATTAAAATAATTTTTTTATTTCGAAAAATTTATTTGAAGAGATATTTAAAAAGATTTTAAGATTTCAAAAATAGTCAAAGAATCTGAAAGATCTTCAGGCAATTTTTTACATCTTACGGAATATATCAAAAATGCAGGAAATGTTATGATTTTTTATTTTTTTAAATGAACTTCAAGAAAAAATTGAAAAACGTTCTTAAACATAAAAAACGATTTCCTATAATTAAAAAAAAGTAGAAGATTTGAAAGCAAAATGTTTCAATTTAGCAATATAACAAAATAAAAATGAATAAGAAATTGAGTGAATTCAAGAAATATTGAGTGGAATTGAAGAGATTTAAAATTAACTTTAAACTTTAAAAGATTTTTAGAAATGTAGATCTTTCAAGATTTCCAATTTTAAAAAATTATATTCCAAATGAATTTTAAAAAACAATAAATTTATTAGGCCACAAAAATTTATAAAAATATACTAATCGTAGTAGATAATTTACTTACGAATTAGATACAAAAGTCATTAGTCATTTTTGGTGTGAGACAGTTTTTAAAAAAAGTTCAGGTTATAATCTAGTAAAGATAACTAAAGGAAAGTTTCATATTTATTAAAATAATTATATCTCATATTTATGCTATAAAAAGAAATTAAATTTGAATAATAAGTTAAATAGCAAACGAATTATAGGTTAGGATTCAATAACAAGTATAATAGTTAGCATAGTTTCAATTGTCAAACGATTTTTTAGATTAAAAAAAAAGATTTAAAAACATATTAGTTGTTATGTCAGCAGGATAGAAGAACATCCGGCTTCCATAAGAATGACTCCAAAAGTGACCGTCAACAATGGTCAATTAGAGTATCATAAATCGCAAGAAAAGAGCGCCAATTTTTGAATACGAAAGATGAAGATTTTGAATATATTAAGAGAAGGAAAAAGTTAATATCAAAGGAAAATAATTTCTCACTGTACCAATACCACCCCGGTTCATGTTCTTATCTAGAAAGAGAAGAGACACTTGAACCCGGAAACGATTCGAAGGGATGTTTCAAGATGAGAAAAACGACAGTAATAATTAGAGTCTCATCAAGGTTGAAGGATAGCCTCCAGAGTATCAGAGCAAGAGGAATTTAATGGTCGACAAAACTTAACAGTCGATTGACAATAGGTACTGATAAAATTGAATGGCCCAAAGAAAGTAATTCTTCAATGTTCTGATGTTACCCCGGTTCGTGGTCTTGTCTGAACAGAGAATAAAAATCTTAAACCAAGAAACAACTCAAATGGAGAAGTGTTTCCAGAAGAGAAGAATGTCAATAATAATTAGAGTGTCATCAAGGTCGAAGGATAGCCTCCAGAGTATCAGAGCAAGAGGAATTTAGTAGTCGACAACTTAACAGTCAACTGACAATAGGTACTGATAAAAGTGAATCGTCAGAAGGAAATAATTTCTCAACCTTCTGATATTACCCCGGTTCATGGTCCTGTCTCGATAGAGAATAGAACTCTTGAACCAGGAAATGCTTCGAAGGGAGAAGTGTTTCAAGATGAGAAAAACGACAGTAATAATTAGAGTCTCATCAATGTTGAAGAATAGCCTCCAGAGTATCAGAGCAAGAGGAATTTAATAGTCCACAACTTAACAGTCGACTGACAATAGGTACTCATAAAAGTGAATGGACCAAAGAAAATAATTCCTCAATATTTTGATATTACCCCGGTTTATGCTCTTGCCTGAACAGAGAATAAAACTCTTGAACCAAGAAACATATCAAATGGAGAAGTGTTTCCAGAAGAGAAGAATGTCAATGATAATTAGACTGTCATCAAGGTCGAAGGATAGCCTCCAGAGTATCAGAGCAAGAGGAATTTAGTAGTCGACAATTTAACAGTTGACTGACAATAGGTACTGATAAAAGTGAATCGTCAGAAGGAAATAATTTCTCAACCTTCTGATATTACCCCAGTTCATGTTCCTGTCTCGATAGAGAATAGAACTCTTGAACCAGGAAACGATTCGAAGGGAGAAGTGTTGCAAAGATAAGAAAAACGACACTAATAATTAGAGTCTCGTCAAAGTTGAAGGATATCCTTCAGAGTATCAGAGCAAGAGGAATTTAATAGTCGACAACTTAACAGTCGACTGACAATAGGTACTCATAAAAGTGAATGGCCCAAAGAAAATAATTCCTCAATGTTCTGATATTACCCCGGTTCATGCTCTTGTCTGAACAGAGAATAGAACTCTTGAACCAGGAAACAACGTGAATGAAGAAGTGTTTCCAGAAGAGAAGAATGACAATAATAATTAGAGTGTCATCAAGGTTGAAGGATAGAATTCAGAAATTCAGACAATGATGAGAGAGTCGTGAACTTGAAAGAAGCGAGTCACGCCGGAATATTTCTTTAGGGGCAGACCTTGCTAACGTGATCGCGGAGGAACAAGTCGAACTCGAGTGTAGGTTATCACGACGATCATCTACGAAACGGTACGTTTCAAGATTTCCGAGGAAGATGATCAACTCGAATCGCAAATCACTAGGATGGACGGTCGAAGATCAGGAGAAAGAGACTTCTTTTTCTACATCTACAAGATAAGAGACCTTCGTATTTCATTCGTTTTATTTTCAGCCTTCCTTTAGAATTAGAGACTGGAAAATCGTTGTAATCGTTTATTTCGAAGGATTTAGTAGAAGAAGTAAAAGTTGAACACTAAAATGTTCTATTCAATGTCATTGTGAAGGTTGCAATTCAGACTGTAAGAGTATAGTTTATGTATGAATGTAAGAGGAAAAGGTATTATGAAAGTCCTTAAAGAAAGGTGCAGATTGATATAAACTAAGTTATTAACCTATTTTACTTTTTTTTACATTTTTATTTGTTTAGTCTCGATAAATATTGTTTTGAGCTTCAAACCAAAATGTAGTTTATGTTTAACAATTATAAATTTTCACAAAAGATAAATTTTCAAATATGACAATTAACTGTTAAACTACGTCTTTTTCTAACCTATTTTTTTCCAAACTGAACCTAAAGTTAGTTTCATTTTATCCAGGAATGAATCAACTTTAACCTAAAATCTGAGTAGTTTTTAACCAAACTGTAGTTTGAAAAAAGTGAGAAACAGATTCTTACCAAAAAATTTACATAAATGATACTTAACTTTAACAGAAAATAATTTTTTCTAATATGAACCTAACTATGGTTCTAATTTAATCATCTGGTTCAGCTTTAACCCAATATATGATTAACTTCGAGCTTTGATCCACTTAATTTTAAAAGATCGCAGAATCTTACGAAATTTTATTTTTCATATGTGACGATTATCATAGAATAATATAGTTTCCTTCAAACTGGACCTAACTTTAGTCCTATTTGATCTAAACAGTATCAAATTTTAACCTAAAATCCAACTAAAAATAAACCTAAAATCCGACTAAGCTTAAGCCAAAATGTAACTTATTTTTAACAAATGCAGATTCTTATAAAAAACCATTTTTCAAAAGTGATAATTAACTTTTAAATACCTAATTTTCTGCAAATTGAAGCTGAAGGCAGTTTCAATTGAATCAAGTAGGTTTCGATTTTAACCTAAACTCCAGTAAACTTTGAACCCCAATTCAATTAACGTTGAAAGATCGCAGAATTTTATGGAAGTTTATTTTTCATATGTGACAATCATCTTTTTCAAAGACCTAATTTACTTCAAACTGAATCCAAATTTAGTTCCCTTCGATTTGATTAGGAATACTTGGAATCAACTTCAACCTAAAATCCGACTAGCTTTGAACCAAAATGTATTTTGTTTTTAACAAATACAAATTCTTAGAAAAAATAAATCTTTAAGTATGACAATTATTTTTCAAAATATCTCATTTTTTCTAAACTTAATTAACTACGGTTTCATTTAAATTGGGTAGGGATTAATTTTAACTCAATTTCCGGTTAAATGCAAACCTTTTTCACCTAATTTTGAAAAGACTGCAGAATTTTACGAAAGTTTAGTTTTTATATGTGACAATTATCTTTTAGAATAATCTAATTTTTTGGAAAGTGGACCTGAATTTAGTTCCATATGATCCGGGCAGGATTCAATTTTAGCCTAAAATCCAAATCAAATATGACAACTGTCTTTCAAAACACTTCATTTTCTCTAAACTAAACCTGAATATGGTTCCATTTGAATCGGGTAGGGTTTAATTTTAACCCCATGTCCAATCAACTTTGAACTTATGTCGAATTCATTTTTAAAGAGTTCAGAATCGTAGGAAAGCTTATTTTCTATGCCTGACAAATATCTTTGAAAAGAACTTAATTTTCTCCAAACTGAAGCCAAATTTAGTTTCCTTTTCTCCTGGTAGGATTCAATTTTGACTTAAAATCCGAGTAGCTTTGAACCAAAATACAGGTTTTCTTTTAACAAATACAGATTCTTACGAAACATAAATTTTTAAATATGATAATTAACTTTTAAAATGCCTCATTTTCTCTAAACTAAACTTGAGTATTGTTCAATTTGAATCAAGAAGGGTTTAATTTAAACCCAATAACCAATCAACTTTGAACCTATGTCGAATTCATTTTAAAAAATTCCGAATTTAGGAAAGTTTATTTTATATATGTGACAAAAATCTTTTTAAAGAACTTAATTTTCTCCAAACTGGACTCAATTTAAATTATATGTGATCTGGATGGCAATTAACTTTAACCTGAAATCCGAGTAGCTTTGAACCAAATTATAGCTTATTTTTAAGAAATACAGATTCTTACAAAATAAAGATTTTCAAATATAACAATTAACTTTCGAAATACTTTATTCTCTCCAAATTGAACCTAAATAAGGTTTCATTTGAATCGAGTGTGGTTCTATTTTAACCCAAATTCCGATTTAAAAAGTCTAGTTTTGGATATGGATAGTCCCTGGAATAAATTCGAGAAACGAAGTTAATGATTTTGTTCTGGAGTGTTTAAAGTGATGTATTGTTTACGATTTCACGTGGATGAAGCAATTACAATCGTATTATCGTTATCAGATATAAAAGAGCCTCCAGCTTCTGCAGATCCTTCTGGTAGGAGCCAATTAACGACACGCGAAATACCGCAAGGTGATCTCGCGAGAAGCATCGAGCCAATCGCCTCCAAGTTCATCGGAGGTCACGTGGAATCCCTCGAACGGATCCCTTTGCACGAGAATCGAGGGTCGACGACCGGCCATCTTGACCCCTCAGCTTCCGATCGAAATATTGGGAATAACGGCAAACTAAGAATTCACAAGCATCGCTTCCAAAATAAAAAGGGATATCACTTTTTTCCGAATATTTTCGTATTTCTAAACTTCCTCACTCAATTTTTTAGGCAAAATATAATATTATAGAATCAGGTTTGGGACTTCAGACTTGGTCTTTTATTTTATAATATATAATTTTATAACCAGGTAACGGATTCTCGACACTTATTATATCCATTCTTCTTAATATTTGGTTGCACTTTATAAACATTAAATATTGTAAAAAATTAATTTGCATATTAATTCATTTCAAATAAGCGCGCGATAACATCCAACGGAGATACTGGTGCGACGCATGCGCAGTGATTGGTTGCTGAATGGGGGATTTTCTGCGAAAATTCAAATTTAATATGTGAACTATAGTTTTTTAATATAAATTTTTAATAAAGGTTAATAGTACATTTGTGAAATAAGTCAAAAAAGTAAGCCATTTAGTTTTAAGAGAAAATATTTATTATTCAAAGTTTTAGAGTAAATATCTCAAAAGATTTTTATTTTTCATAGTGAAAACTATAAACAAACATATTTTCAAATTAAAAAACCAACTCTTTCAGAGAAAAATCGTCTTCTTTTTTTTGGTTGAATTCAACTGCTTTTTATTACAAATTTATTCGACTAAAGTTTTTTCTCTTTGGTTAAAAAGTTGTCTTTTTTTATTTTTTTTTTATTTTTAGTTAAAAACTTATATTTCTTATTTGAAAAATTACAATATTTTTTTGAAAACTCGTCCTTTTTAGTTCAATTGAAGAGCTTTTGATTGAAAATATTCTTTGGTTAAAATATTAACTACTACATTTTATGCTGTTTATTAAAGATTCATCTCTTTGGTTTAAAACAAAATATTTTGATTAAAATCACTTTTTTCGTTAAAAATTGATTAACTGAAATTAAACTTGTCCGCTTTTGTTTAAAAATTCGACTATTTTAGTTGAGAAATAAACCATAGGGTTAAAAATCTATGTATATTAACTTGTAATTTCTTCGCTTTTGGTTAAAAATTTAAACAATTTTCGAAACATTCGTTTTTGTTTTCTTGAAAATTGACCTTTTTCTTTGAAAATTCAACAGTGTGTTTGAAGATTGACTTTCTTTCATAGAAAATTATTCTTTTTGTTTTCAAATTAATTGAATTTTGCTAGAAAATAATTTTTTAGTTAAAAAATTATTTTTAAACTTCTAGATAATTTTTGTTACACATATTTTTAGTTACAAATTCCATTTCTTCGATGAAAATTTAACTCAACTGTATTTTATTTATTAATAAAATATTTGTGGGTTGGAATATCAACTTTTAAATTTCTTTGTCTTTTTTTTTAATTCAACTACTCTTAATACAAAAATAAAATATTTTTGGATTGGAATATGAACTATTACTTTTTTCGTTGAAGATTCATTTTTTTTATCTAAAAAGTCCACTATTTTTTTTATGAAATTCGGCTTTTTTTGGTGGAAAATTATTATTTTTTAAGAGAAAATTTAACTATTCCTTTTTGGGTAAAGATGTTTTCTTATTTAGTTAAAAATTTACTTCTTACATTGCAAGTTGAACTATAAAACCATTTTTTGGAAATATACTTTCGGACAAAAAATTCTACCTTTTTGTAGAAAATTCGTCTTTCTGGGGTAAAAATTCCACATTTTAGATGAAGTTTTTTGTATTATTTTTCTTTATGTTCGAAAATTCATCTTGTCGGTAGAAAACCCAAAATTTCATTCAAAATTCATTTTTTTTATTCTGATTCATCATTACAGTTCAAAATTCATTTATTTGTTTAAGCATTGAACAATTTTGTCGAAATTTTTGTCGTTTGAATATTAATTTTTTTCTTCTTCAGTTTAAGTAATTCACTACTTCGTTATAAATTCATGAAATTTGTTGCAAGAAAATGCATTTTGTTGAAAAATCATTAACTTTTTTGAAAATTAATGCCTGAGTGTTCAAAAATTTTTGTTTATAAAAATTATTTTTTTAAACTGAAAATATAATAGTTCCATTTTTAGTATAGAAACTTTTTTTTCACTTAAAAGTTCATGTGCTATATTAAAAAGTTGTCTTCTTTTGTAAAGAATTAATCGTTCAAACTTTATCTTTTTGGTCGAAAATTCAAACTATTTATGTATTTCTTTAAAATTTCGTCTTTTTATTTGTAGAAAATTAATATTCTTGTTTGTAAATTGAACTTTAAAATTACATACTTCTTATTTCCGTTGAAAATTGATACCTTTCGGGTAAAAATTAAACTTTTTTTTTAATTATTCACGTGTTTTGTTACAAATGTATCTTTTTTGGCAGAAAATTAATCTCATTGGTTGAAAATTTATCTTTTTGGTTAAACAATAATTTCTTTGGTTGAAAATGTAACCTAAAAGAAATATGTATCACAATCAGGGAAAATAATAAATTTGTGGTAATTTGTGGTAATTTACCATAAATTACCTGTAAAACTACCATAAATGCCCGAAAATTTTCAGAAATTTCCAGGAAGTTATAAACATTTTTTTATTCAATTTTGGGCAGATTATAATAATTTGCCATAAATTATTGAAAGAAATAATAAATTTTAGGAAATTGATAAAAATGATTAAACTTGAACTTTGGGTAGTTAATGGTAAGTTACCATATTTACCTATAAGATACCATAAATGACCGCAAATTTCCAGATATTTATAAATTGAATTTTTGGCAATTTATGGTAAGTTACCATAAATTACCTGCAATATTACCATAAATTACAAGAAAATTGCATAAATTCCTGGGAATTTATAATAATGTTTTAAATATAATTTTTGGTCATTTACGTTAAGTTATCATATTTACCTGTACAATTTCAATAATTGCCCACAAATTTCCAGAAATTCCCGGAAATTTATAAGCCTTTTTAAATTGAATTTTGGGCAATTGATAATAAGTCACCATAAATTAACTATCATATCACCATAAATTAACTGTCATATCACCATAAATTACCCGCAAGAAAATCATAAATTTTCGGAAATTTATCAAAATGTTTTAAATTTAATTTTGGTTAATTTACGGTAAGTTACCATATTTACCTGTAAAATTACCATAAATTATTAAAATTTTCATAAATATACGAAAATCTATACAAATGTTTAAAATCTAATTTTGGGTAATTTATGGCAATTTACCATATTTACCTGAAAAATTACGAAAAATTACTGCAAATTTCTGAAATTTGTAAACATTTTTTAGTTGAATTTTGAGAACTTCAATGTGAATTACTATAAGTTACCTATAATATCCCAATAAATTATAAAAAGTTTTCATAAATATCCGGAAACTTATAAAAACGTTTAAAATTGAATTTTTGGTAATTTATGGTAAGTTGTTATATTTAACTGTATAATTATCATAAATGACCGCGAATTTCCGGAAATTTATAAACATATATGAATTTGATTAACTGTCATATTACTATAAGTTACCCTTGCCCCAAATCATAAATTTTCAGGAATTTATAAAAATGATTAAAATTGAACTTTGGGTAATTTACAGAAAGTTACCATATTTACCTGCAAAATTACCATAAATTACAACAACAAAATCATAAATATCAGGAAATTCATAAAAATGATTGAAATTGAACTTTGGCGAAGTTATGGTAAGTTACCTTATTTACTTGTAAAATTAACATAAATTATCAAAAAATTTTAGCAATTTTCGAAAATTTAAAAAATGTTTACAACTGAATTTTGGATCATTTATGGTAAGTTACCATATTTATCTGTGAAATTACCATAAATAACCGCAAATTTCCGGAAATTTATAAACATATATTAATTTGATTTTGTGCAATTTATGGTAAGTTACCATAAATCACCTGTAATATTACTATAAACTACCCGAAAATTGCATAAATTTCCGGGGATTTATAAATACGTTTCAAATTGAATTTGGGGTAATTTACTATATTTACCTCAAAAATTGCCATAAATTACAAAAAAAAATTTTGGGAAATTTATTAAAATCATTAAAATTGAACTTTGGGTAATTTATAGTTAGTTATCATATTTAGTTGTACAATTACCATAAATGAAGGAAAATTTTCAAATTTATTTTAATTTTGCGATTTTTTGCCTTTGCTGTAGATTTTAAGCAACCCTTTTTTAAGTGGATGACGTACGCTTAGAGATAAAATTAACCGCCGGAAATGAAGAAGGTACTTGACCCACGCACATCCGGAAATTTATAAAAATGTTTAAAATTAAGTTTTGGGTAATTTATGGTAAGTTACATTATTTACCTGAAAAATTATCATAAATTATCAAAAATTACCAAAAAAATAAGTAAATTGATAAAAATGATTAAAATCAAACTTTGGGGAATTTATGGTATGTTACCTTATTTGCCTGTACAATTACCATGAACGAAGGAAAATTTCCATAATTTTTTGAAT
>NC_046657.1:125130801-125137114 GCF_010883055.1 Belonocnema kinseyi | reverse complement strand
AAAATTTTTGAAATTAAGTTTTGGGTAATTTATGGTAAGTTACCTGAAAAATTATCATAAATTATCAAAAATTACCAAAAAAATAAGGAAATTTATAAAAATTATTAAAATTAAACTTTGGGGAATTTATGGTATGTTACCTTATTTACCTGTACAATTACCATAAATGAAGGAAAATTTCCAAATTTTTTTTAATTTTGCGATTTTTTGCCTTTGCTGTAGATTTTAAGCAACACTTTTTCAAATGGATGACGCGCGCTTAGAGATAAAATGAACCGCCGGAAATGAAAAAGGTACTTGACCCACGGAACCGACGGCTTTTTTATTTCTTTCTCGGGATGACTCATAATAACGTCTTCATAATGAAGGTCTACAAGGTCTATTCTTCGGAAAAAAAGGCATCAGGTAGTCATTACTTTCGATGATCAAAGATCGTCATGTTTTGACACAAGTCAAGTGTATTGATGAAATCATCAAGAAAAACATTCTGAAATTGTTGCTCTTCAACTTCCTCGAATGAAAGAACACCGAGGGCCTTGTACTTTAATTAAAAAGAGTTACAATTCATCTTAAAGAATTTTTCTATTTGAGAGCCCCACTAGTAAAATTTAAGTTATCATTACATTTTTTGTGAATGTCTCGTTTTTGTTGATACTTAAGCCCTTTTCGACGCCTATGAAGCGGGTCTAAAGCTCTACTTTTTCCTCCCTAGGGAGTAAAAAGTACTTTAAAATTAAAGAAATTTAAATGAGATTCAAATCGAATTTGAAATCCTATTTAACATCCAAAAATCAAATTAGCGTGAAGAATTTGTAAAAAAAACCAAGAATCCAAGGACCAAATTTGGAAAACCACCATAAAATGTTCCTATCGAAATTTGAAAAAGATAGCCATTTTTCCCTAGAAACAAAAAAAAAATTTTATTTTTGGACAAAAATAAAAATAGGAAAGAAAAATGGGAAGGCACTTAACCAAACCCCTTTCCTTCTCTTTTTTTATTTGTTTCTTCTTTTTTTTATTTTTACTATTATCAAATAACATAAAAAAACATCTGAAAAAAATAATCACTAACGTTTCGGCACTCATACATCACTCTTTTCTAGGCAAAAATAAAAATAAATAAAAAAATAACTGAGCAGGTAGGAAGAGCAACAGAACCACGATGCAAAAAAACTCACGAAGAGAGCATCGTCGTTTTGTTGCTGTTCCTGCCTGCTCGGGTATTTTTTATTTTTTTCATTTTTTTTGTTTTGATAAAGGTGCTGTATGAATGCCGAAACGTTAATGATTATTTTTTACAAATGTTTTTTTTATTGTGATTTGACAACAGACAATTTTTTCTTTTCTTTTTCAGGAAAATTTTTTTATCTTTTTTCAAATTACAATATGAACATTTTATGGCAGTTGTCCAAATTTTTTCTTTAGATTCTTGGTTTTATTTTTAGGAATTCTGCACATTAAAAAGTACTTTTTACTCCCTATCGTAAATTTCCGAAAATGTATAGAAATTTATAAATTGAAATTATGTAATTTATCTTAAACAACCATACATTATCTGTATTATTACCGTAAATTACCAAAAATGTTCATAATTTTCCGGAATTTTATTTTAATGTTTTTAATAAAATTTTGGGTAATTTATGGTCATTACCATATTTAACTTTGAAATTGCCATAAATGACCGAAAATTTCCATATATTTCCTGAAATTTATAAACATGTAACAATTGAATTTTCGCCAATTTATGGTGAGTTAGCATAAATCACTAGTAATATTACCATAAATGACAAAAAAATCATGAATTTCCGGACATTTATAAAAATGTGTCAAATTAAATTTTTTGTAATTTATGGTAATTTACTATATTCCACTATCAAATTACAATAAATGACCGAAAATTTATAGACATGTTGAAATTAAAATTTGGGCTATAAATAATTCCTTAATTTTGTTAAAAATTCGTCTTTTTTGGTAATAAATTAATCTTTTTGTTTAAAAATGTATAATTTATAGTTGAAAATTCAACTTTTTATAGAAAATTCTTTAATTATATTGAAAGTTTGTCTTTTTTGGTAGTGAATTCATCTTTTTGTTTCAAAATTCTTCTTTTTTAGATGACAATTTAACTTTTTTGTTGAGAATTCTTCAATTTTTTTAAAAATACGGCTGTTTCCGTAGTAAATTAAGCTTTTTTTAAATTCTTTTTTTTTAGTAAAAAATTCCACTTTTTGATTAAGAATTCTCTAATTTTATTGAAAACTCGTCTTTTTTGGTCATTAATTATTCTTTTTGTTTCCAAATTCATCTTTTTTAGTTAAAAATTTAACTTTTTCGTTCAGAATTCTTCAATTTTATTAAAAATTCGGCTCTTTTGGTGGTAAATTAATTTTTTTTAATTCTTCTTTTTTAGATAACAATTCAACTTTTTGATTGAGAAAATATGAATTTTGTTAAAAATTCAACTATCTGACTGAGAATTCTTTGATTTCATTGAAAATTCGTCTCTTTTGTTAATAAATTAATCTTTTTGTTTAAAAATTCATCTTTTTTAATTGAAAATTTAACTACTTGGTTAAAAATTCATGTATTTTGTAGAAAATTAATGTTTGCGGTTGAAAAATCATCTTTTTGGTTCAAAGTTCGTCCTTTTTGCAGAAAATTAATGTTTTTAGTCTATTCGATTTTTTGTTTAAAAATAGTTTTTTAGTTAAAAATTTAGTTTGAAAAAAAAACGAATGAATTAAAAATTAACGTCTTTTCCCAAAAGTTAAAATTTTTTGTCAAAAACCAATCCTCTTGGTTGAAAATTCATCTTTTTGGTTGAAAACTCCACTTTTTTTGGTAGAAAATTGATCTTCTTGATTGGAAATTTATATATTTTATTGAAGATTCGACTTTTTTCTAGGAAATTATTATCTTTGATTGTAATTTCACCTTTTTTGTTAGAAGTTGAACTATTTGCTTAAAAATTAAATATATGTCTTTTTTGGCAAAAAAACTTATCTTTTTGGTTAGAAGTTCAATCAATTGGTTAAAAATGCATTTTTTGTAGAAACATGCATAATTTTAATTGAAATTCATCTTTTTTGTCGGAAATTAATTTTTTTAGTTGATAAATCATCTATTGGTTAAGAAATTATTTTCCATTTCGGTATAAAATTAATCTTTTGTTTTGGAATTCATCTTTTTTGTTTAAAATTAAAAAATTACTATTTGAAGTTCAAATAATTTTTTAAAAATTGAAAAAATTAATTTATAGACATTTTTAAATTGAATGTTAGACAATTTACGGTGTAAATCAGCATAAATTATCTTATATTTACCGTAAATTATACTTCCTTGTTTTGAAATCTAAAAGCCGCCAAGAATTTGTCTATTTGAAAGCCTCCCTGGTAAAATTTAAGTTAACATTTAATTTTTTTCGCATTCAATTTTTAAAAAAATTTTCGCATTTAGATTTTTTTTATTTTTTTTTGTCAATAATTAATTTTTGTTAAGATTCACTTTTTGTTAACCTTTAATTTTTGTTAACAATCTTCCATGAATCATCAGCGTCAGAAAAGGCAAAGAGTAAAATGCAGCGCAGACAGTCCCATTGACAATCGACACGCGCCAAGTCTGACTTCCTGTGATCATCAATTCTGAGCGGCGTCACATAATCCTTAGAAATTGATTGAAGAGTGTATAAATAATCTTTATCTTTCCTAAAGATTTTTTTATATCCTGCCTCTTGGCATTAATGGACCTTCCACAAACTACGTTATAAATTATTATCTTTGACTGTATTTAATACCAACCGCCCCCCCCCCCCCTCCCTGAAAAGTAAGGTAGAACACAATGATCTTGAAACAGGGGAAATAGGGTAATTTTATCAATAAAAATAGCAGAATAAATTTTTAAAAAATGTAAATACTGTGTTTAATTCCATATAAAGCACTTTTAAACCTCTAAATAAATAAATACTCTTTCGACCCAAAAAATGGATTTTTTTAGGACAGTTGGATTTTCAACAGAAAAGTTCATTTAAACTTTTAAATAAATAAATACTCTTTCGAGCCAAAAAATAGATTTTTTTAGGACAGTTAGATTTTCAACAGAAAAGTTCATTTTTAATCAAAAAAATTGCTTTTCAATTATAAGAGATGAACTTTCTACCAAAAGATGCATTTTAAAACAGATTAATTAAACAAAATTTTTTTATAAAGTGGATATATGCTTAAACAAATAGATGAATTTTAAATCAAGGTAGGTAAATTTTTTAAAAAGTGTTGATTTTTCATCTAAAAAGAATTAGTTTCCTAACCAGAAATGGTCAGAAATTAAATTTTCAAGTAATAGAGTCCAATGTTAACACACACAAAAAAAGAAGAATTTTTATCCAAAAAAGTGAAAAAAATATATTTTGAAGAAAGTAGTTCAATTTTCAATCAAGTTGTTGAATTTTCAAAAAAGAAAAGATGAATTATTGACAAAATTGTTAAATTGTCATGAAAAAATATCAATTTTCCACCAATAAAAATACAAGTTTTGAAAAAAAAAAATTGTTGAAATTTTGAAGCAAGCAAGACAAATTATAAAAAACAGTTTTATTTTCAACACAAAAATATGATTATTCAACAAAATAGGTAAGGTTCTACCAAACTGTTAAATTTTCATTAAAAAAACAATTGCATTTTTATACATAAGGCATACATTTTTAACCAGGAATATTAATTTTCTGACAAAAAAACTATTTGTAAAAAAAATACGTGAATTTTCTACCAAATGTTTGATTTTTCAACATATAGAAGATAAATTTTTAACCAAAAATTTAACAGTTAAATTTTCAGTTACAAAAATTTATTTTTAACCAAAAGAAAGCTAATTTTCAACAATAAAAGTAAATTTTTACCTCAAAATAGTGAATATTAAGAAAAATGAAATTTGAACAAAGTACTTCAATTTTCAACCAAGTAGATGAATTTTTAAGAAAAAAAAATTAATTTTTAACCAAATAGTTACATTATCAACCAAAAAGATAAATTCTCAATAAAAAACTAATGTTTAAAATTCGACTATTTAGTTGAATATTTACTCTTCAGTTAAAAAATGATATTTTCGTAATGAAAATTTCAAAATTTAAACAATATCTTGGAAAAGTAAACCATTTGGTCGAAAATTAACATTTTTGCTCAAATTTCAAATTTTTAGTTGAAGATTGGACTGTTCAGTTGAAAATTACATCTTTTGCTTAAAAAAATCATATTTTCGTGTTAAAAATGTTAACAATTTCTTAAACAAGTAAACTATTTGGTTGAAAATTAACTTTTTTGTTGAAAATTCATATTGTTGATTGAAAACTCGACTATTTACTTGAAAATTACCTTTTTTATTAAAAAATCTTTTTTTCGTGTTAAAAATGTCAACAATTCAACAACTTAGTAGCTAATAATTGAACTATTTGATTAAAAATGATATTTTTTGTTGAAAATTAACTTTATCTTGAAACTTAACTTTTTTGTTTAAAATTCCACTGCTTCGTTGAAAATTACATTTTCTGTTACAAAATCATATTTTCGTGTTAAAAATTTCAAAAATTAAACAATATCTTGAAAAAGTAAACTAATTGGTTAAAAAAATTAACTTTTTTCTTGTAAATTACACTATTTAATTAAAAATTGCATCTTTCGTTAAATAATCTTGTTTTCGTGTTGGAAATTTCAATAATTCAACAATTTCAATAATTCAGTTAATTGATTTTTTTATACTATCTGGTTAATTGTTCGTATTTTTGGTTAAATTGAACTGTTCTTATTTTTAAATAAACATTCTTTTTGCTTTTCCCAATGTTTTAAACAAAGTTACCTTTTTTTATTTGAAACCAAAAATCATTTTCTACCTGAAGAGATAAATTTTGAACCTAAAAAGATGAATGAAAAAAAATGTAATTACAACAAAAAAGTTCATTGTTAAGAAAATAGTATATCGCTTACCAAATTGTTGAATTGTCGACTTTTTAAAAAAGAAATTATAATTTTTCAACAAATCCAATTTTCAACAGAGAAATTAAGTTTCAATAAAAAAGTTAAATTTCAACAAAAAAGTTAATTTTCAAGAAGAAAGTTAATTTTCAACCAGATGGTTTAATTTACCACCAAATTCTTGAATTGCTGAAATTTTCAACACAAAAATTGAATTGAACTGTTTTTATTTCAAATAAAAATCAGTTTTGGTTTTCCCTATTCCCCCTTTCCCAATGTTTTCAACAAAATTATTCTTTTTTTAATTTGACACCAAAAATTATTTTCTACCTAAAGAGATAAATTTTGAACTC
>NC_046657.1:125118896-125130701 GCF_010883055.1 Belonocnema kinseyi | reverse complement strand
ATGGTTAACAAAATAGTACACAGCCTACCAAATTGTTGAATCATTGACATTTTCAAAAGAGTTTAAGATTTTTCAACAAATGGGGCAATTTAAAATTAAATAGTCGAATTTTCAACCAAAAATATAAATTTTCAACAAAAAAGATAATTTTCAACCAAATAGTTTACTTTTACAAAAATTCTTTAATTATTGAAATTTTGAACAAGAAAGTATGGTTTTGTAACAGAAAATTAAATTTTCAACTAAATACTAGAATTTACAAAAAAAAAAGTTAATTTTGAAAAACAAACAGTTTAATTTTCGAAAAAATTGTTTAATTAATTTTTTTATACTATCTGGTTAATTATTCGTATTTTTGGTTAATTTGAACTGTTCTTATTTTTAAATAAAAATGCTTTTTAGTTTTCCTATTTCCTTTTCTGATTGTTTTTAACAAAGTTACTTTTTTTTTAAATTTTACACCAAAAATAATTTTCTACCTAAAGAGATAAATTTTGAGCTCAAAAATATGAATGAAAAAAAAATATATTGTTAAAAACATTGGGAAAAAGGGAATAGGAAAAACCAGAAAGCATTTTTATTTAAAAATAAGAACAGTTCAATTTAAGCAAAAATACGAATAATTAACCAGATACTATAAAAAAATAATTAATTAAACAATTTTTTGAAAATTAAACTCTTTGTTTTTAAAAATTATATTTTTTTGCCAATTCAACTATTTAGTTGAAAATTAAATTTTCTGTTACAAAATCATATTTTCGTGTTAAAAATTTCAACAATTAGATAATTTCTTAGAAAAGTAAACTATTTGGTTGAAAATGATCTTTTTTTGTTGAAAATTCGACTATTACGTTGAAAATTACCTCTTTTATTAAAAATTCTTATTTTAGTGTTAAGAAGTTCAACAATTCAACAATTTGGTGTTACATTGAACCATTTGGTTCAAAATTGATTTTTTCGTTGACAATTCAGTTTTTTTCAATTAACTTTTTCGATGAAAATTCGAATATTTAGTTGAAAATTACATCTTCTGTTAAAACATGTTATTTTCGTTTTGAAAATTTCAACAATTAAACAGTTTCATGGAAAAGTGAACTATTTGATTGAAAATTATCTTTTTTGTAAAAAATTTATATTTTTGGTTGAAAATTCGATTATTTAATTTAAAATTGCCCCATTTGTCAAAAAACCATTATTTCTTTTTGAAAATGTCAACAATTCAACAATTTGGTAGGCTATGAACTATTTTATTAACAATTAACTTTTTTATGCAAATATAATATATATATTTTTTAAATTCATCTTTTCGGGTTCAAAATTTATCTCTTCAGGTGGAAAATTTTTTTTTTTTTAAATTCAAGAAGGGTAATTATTTCTTAACCTGAGGGAAAAAAGGGAATAGCGAAAATCAAAACTTATTTTTATTTAAAATTAAAAACAGTTGAATTCAAACAAAAATACGAATAATGAACAAGATAGTACAAATAAAAAAATTAATTATCTAATTCACCAATTTCATTGAAAATTAAACCATTTATTTAAAAAAATCTTTTTTTGGTAAATTTAACTATTTGGTTAAAAATCAAAATATTATTATAAAACAAGGTATAAATAAACTTCCTTTTGGTAACTCAATTTATGGACGGCCCATGAGAGTCGATTTCACAATTTTCTAAATGATTTAAAGCCCTTTTGCAATTGTTCTGCCCGAAAAATTTCGGACAATGGGATTTCTCCATTAAGGCTATACAAAGTAGTCAAATAGAAGACTAATCTGCATCGAAATCCTGATCTCTTATTCCGGTCACTACCTTATCAGACATCAATCTTTATTCTTTTTTTGGTGGTCAGAACAATTAGTTGTAATTCTAGTTGCCTCACAGTTCTAATTAGGCAACGATTCTCGATCCTAATTACTGCCTTTCTTTTTTTATCTTACAAAAGTCTTTCACTAATACTTTGCTTCCGGTGAAATTGAAATCTTCATCAGGGTGTCCAGGGAAAACCTCCCTAAAGTGTATAACAAATTATTAAAAATAAATTTTTTTAAAATTCAAATGAGATTAAAATCAAATTTTAAATCCTATGTAATGTCCAATAATCAAATTAATTTGCAGAATTTCTAAAAATCAAATTTTCATTTTCTTTCCTCTTATTCATTCTTGTTAAAAAAAAATTTTTTTGTTTTTCTTTTTTATGAAAAAATTGTTATTTTTTTCAAATTTCTATAGGAAAATTTTATGGTGGTTGTCCAAATTTGGTCGTTGGATTATTTGTTTCATTAGAAATAATATATGTAAAATAATTTAGTTTAATTAATGATTGAGACACTATACGTGTATATAAATTGAAATTAATATTAATTGTTTTTATTTGTGTTCTTAATCAATGATTATCCACTGTAGGTATAATTTTTTTTTAATTTTGTCTTAAAATGTTAAGAGTTTGGTAGTAAATTAAACTTTATTGTTAAAAATTAATTTTTGTATTGAATATTCATATTTTCAGACAATAAAGTAAACTCTTTTGTTCAAATTTCGTCTTCTTTGGTAAAAAAAAAAAGGAAAACTGATTAGTTCAAATTTCATATTTTTAGGGAAAATTTCTTTTTTGGTTCAAAATTTAATTAATTTTTGGTTCAAAATTACTTTATCTTACTGAAAATTCATATTTTCAGTTTAAAAATTAAACTTTTTTGAGTTAAAAATTTTTTTGTAAAGTTAAAAATTTAACTGTATTGTCGATTTTTTTAACTTCTTTTTTATGAAGATTCATCATTATAGGTAAGAATTAATTTCTACAATTAAAAATTCAATTATTCTTTTTTTCGAAAATTTCCTTTTTTATTCAAAATTCTACTTTTTTGTTGGAAATTTGTCTTCATTGTTAAAAAAGAAAACATATTTGTTCAAATTTCATATTTTTAGGGCAAATTTCTTTTTTGGTTGAAAATGTCATTATTTTGTTGAAAATTCGTTTTCAATTTTTTTGGTTAACAATTGTTTTTTTTTTGTTTGGTGATTCATCATTTTTTCAAAGAATTAAGTCCTTTCATTGAAAATTTAATTATTCCATTTTTTATTCAAAATTACATTTTTATTGAAAATTCATATTTTCACGTTCAAAATTCAAATTGAACAAAAAAAAGAAAATTGATTAATTTAAATTTCATTTTTTTGGCGTGATAAATTTATTTATATGGTGATGAAAATTAATTTTTATAATTGAAAGTTCAATTATTCTGTCTTTTTCTCAAAAATTACCTTTTTTATTTAAAATTCAACTCTCTTGTTGAAAATTCGTCTTCTTGGCATAAAAGAAAACCCGTTAGTTTAAATTTCATTTGTTTCGTGAAAAAATGTTGTTTTTTTTGTTGTTGAAAATTTAATTATTTTGTTGAAAATTCATTTTTTTCTTTTAAAAAATGCATGTCCCAGGACAGAAATTGACTCATTTATTATTTTTTTGTTTTGTTAAAAATGCAAAATTTTGATAAAAAAATAATTTTTTTAGTTGATCATTACACTATTTTGTTGAAAAATCATATATATTCCAGTTAAAAATTTAACAGTGTTGTCGAAAATTTGAAATTTTGCATTGAAAATTTAACTGATTTGAACCGTTTTTTTTTTTAATTGAACTATTTTTTTCCAAATTACCGTTTTTATTGGAAATTTGAATCTTCAGATTGATATATTTTTTGCAGACGATTCACTGCTTCTGTAGAAAATTTGCATTTCTGTCTTGAAAACTGAATATTTTAGTTCCAATTTTTTTCTTCTGGAATAAACAACTTTTTTTTAAACTTATCATTATGGTTTGAAAATTGATCTCTTTTCGTAGAAATTTATTTATTTTTTTTTCAAATTCAACTTTTTTGTTAAAAAAATTCGTTTTCTTACTTGAAAATTGAACTATTTGGTTTAAAAAACGAAACTTTTTTGTTGAAAATCCATATTTTCGGGTTGCAAATTAAATTTTTTCTAAACAAATTTGACGTTTCAGCTTGGCAATTCCACTATTTACTTTTAAAAGTTAATTTTTTATTGAAAATTCATCTGTTTAAAAGAAATTCTTCGTTTAGATTGAAAATTCCACTATTTGGTACAAAAAATTAAATTTTTTCTTAAAAATTCGACTGTTAAAAAGAATTCGACGTTTTATCTGGAAATTTAACTATTTGGTTTAAAAAATTAATTTTTTGGGTGGAAAATTCATATTTTCGGAATAAAATTTTCTTTTTTTGTTAAAAAGATCGACGTTGTAGCTTAAAAATTAAACTATTTATTGAAAAAATAACTAATATTTTTGTTGAGAATTCAATGCTTTGGTAGAAAATTTAGCTTTTTGGGATGAAGATTTAATATTGTTATTGAATTCTTTTTTTTTCTTGAATAGAAAAACTTTTTGTTTGAAACTTCATTATTATGGTTTTGAAATTTATCTCTTTGCATTGAAATTAACTTTTTTTATTTGAAATCCATTTTTTTCGTAAAAAATTCGTCGTTTGAGCTTAAAAATATTTACTTTAAAAAAATTAATTTTCTGATGTAGAAAATTCATATTTTCGGTTTGAAAATTAATTTGTTTTAAAAAAGTCATAGTTTAGCTTTAAAATTCCACTACTTAGATTTTAAAAATTTATTTACTATTTTGAAAATTAAATGATTTTGTAGAAGATTCTTCTTTTTGGCATTAAAATTTAATTTATTTAAAAAAATTTTTCTTACAGAAAAAACCTTTTGATTTGAAAATTCATTAATATGGTTTTAAAATTAATCTCTTTGCCTAATTTTATAACCATATTAATGAATTTTCAAATCAAAAGGTTTTTTCTGTAAGAAAAATTTTTTTAAATAAATTAAATTTTAATGCCAAAAAGAAGAATCTTCTACAAATTTAAAATTAATCTCTTTGCCATTAAGTTTTGAGAAATAAAATTTGCTGTTTAAAATTAACGTTTTTGGGTTGAAATTGAATTTGTTTTAACAAATTCATCGTTTTAGCTTAAAAATTAAAATTTAATGCAAATTAATTTTGTATTCAAATTTCCTATTTTCATCTTCAAATTAAACTCTTATCTTAAAAATTCTTCTTTTGTTCGACATTTTTTTTAGTTTTAAATTTATCTCGAAATACTGTTTAATTTTTAAGAAGTTAACAATAAAACTATTCAACTTTATCAAACTAAATTAGAAATTTGTAAACAAATTAAACATTTATTTTTGAATTGAATCAATTTTAAACCTTAAATTTTCAGAAATTCTCAAAGTTCTAAAGTTTTAAATTCTTCAGTGTTAAAGACTCGAATTTAAAAATTAAATAACTTAAAAAAAGTTTTGAAACCCTGAAAATGACTGGGAAATATTTGATTAGGCTGTTAACTTGGATAGCCAATATTAGCCTTTAGCCACTTGTTCAAATATTTTTTCTAGATTTTAAAATACATCCATGAGTGGAAAAAAATTCTTACCTGGACCTGAAGTGCTTTTTAGACACTCCAAGTGGCCCACTCATGGGTACTAAATAAACTCTATCCACACCCCCAATCCCTATACCTGTATCTATTTTTTTTATAACTGAAAAAACGGGAGATTTCAGGAATTTTTTTATTGAGTCAGGTAATTTTTTCGAGAGTGCTAATTTTTTAAAATTCTAATATAAAATTAAATAAGAATCTTTTTTATTTATGAAAATATTATTACTTTGTTTAGTCATTCTATGGTGATAATTAATGTATTTAAAAAAAGCTTGTTATTGTTTTTTTTAATATGTTTGATTTAACAAATTCATCCATTAAATTAAACACAGCATTAATTTTCTATCGAAAAAGATGAATTCTCAACAAAATATGTCAATTTTTAACCAAAATTGAAAAAGTGAAATATTAGATGAAAAAATTAACTTTCTAACAAGTGATTGAATTTTCAACGAAAAAAATTAATTAAAAAAATTTAATAGTTCATATTTTAAACAAACAAAGAATTTATTTTAAATCAAAACCAGCTAAATCCTACCAGAAAGACGAAATTTGAACAAATAGTTGATTCATTTACCAAAAAAAAAGATTTTTAAATGAACAGTTGCATTTTTAACAAATAAAAAATAAGTGCCTGCCAAAAGAGATTCATTTTGAAACAAAAAAGAAGAATTGCAAAAAAGGGTTGAATTTTGAAATGAAAACGATTAATTTTTAACAAAGCAATTCATTTTTTTCCAAAACAGTTAATTTTTCAATCGGAGAGTTATTTTTAAGCGACCTGTTAATATATCCACAAAGGCGTTCAATTTTCAATTAGGACAGATTTTTTAATCAGGAAGATATATAAAAAAAGATGAATCAAAAAACAAATAAAAAAGCAAAAAAATAATTTTGAAGAAAATAGATAACTTTTCAACCAAAGAGGTAAATTTTTAAAGAAAATCACAAATCTTCAACAGAAAAGTTAATTTTCCAGAAAATAGTTCAATTTATAAGCCAAAAAGAACATTATTATGAATCTTCCACAAAACAATGTATTTGTCAGAAAACAGTTTAATTAATAAGTAAGAAAATTCTACAGAAAAAAACGAATTTTTGGGAGAAAACAGTTAATTTTCCAGCAAGTAGTTTAATTTCCAAGCTAAAAAGACAAAAAAAAGATTTTTGAAGAAAATAGGTAATTTTTTTAACGGAAATAATAAATCTTTCATAAAAAAATGAATTTGTCGGAAAACAGTTTAATTAATAAGTAAAATAAATGCAAAAAAAACACGAATTTTTGGGACAAAATAGTTAATTTTCCAGCAAATAGTTTAATTTTTAAGCTGAAAAGACCAATTTTCACCAAAAACAAAAAAAAAACAATTTTCAACACAATTGAAAAATCTTCAACCAAAGAGGTGAATTTTTAACGAAAATGACGAACCTTTAAACAAAAAAATTTGTTAAAAAAGTTAATTTTCGAGAAAGTAGTTGATTCTTCAAACTAAAAGTACAAATTTTCTTCGAAATCAAAAAAAGAAAAGAATTTTCAGCAAAATAATTAAATTTCGAACTCAAAATTGAACTCAAATGATGAATCTGAATATAAATTAACAAAAATTTCAACAAAAAAGCCGATATTCGAGAAAATAGTTGAATTATTAGGTTAAAAATACATATTTTTTACATAATCAAAAAAAAGAAGAATTTTCGACAAATAAATAAGTTACTTAAATTTCCAACCAAAAAGGGCAAATGAATCTTTACAACAACAAATTCTAAAGAAAAACTCAACATCCAACCCAAAAGATAATTTTTCAACCACAGAGAATATTTTTTTTCTAAATTGAATAGTTAAATTTTTAATCAAAGAGATTCATCTTTAACCAAAAAATGTATTTTTATCAAACTATTTCAACTTTACACCGAAAGAATTTAATTTTCAACCAAAGCAAAAATTTAGACGAAACATCGTGAAAAAGGAAATTTTTTTAAAACGAAAAAACTTATTAATGATTATAATAAATAAAAATGGTTATTTGATAAATTATAAATATATATTGAATAAATAAAAAATATTAATTAAATAATTATTGAACTGTATGGACAACCTCTTATGATTCTCTCTAGACTCATTGATTTTTGGAATAAGATGCGAGAGGTGGTTTTCAGCAGTTTTCCTCTCCCCTTATCAAACGTCCAGACAAAGCAAACGAAAATTAATTTTTCCTCATTTTATATACAGACAACTATAAAATCTGATAAAATCTCCGTCCTTCTTGGATCATAAAATATTTCTGACAGGGAAATGATACTGAAAAGAAAGAAAAAAATCAGTACCCGCCAATTATTCCGGTAATATTAGGGAAACTTTTATAGCCAGTAAAAGTAAATGCTACAATAAATGGAATCATCCTCGTGTTGCTCAAACTTCCAAAAATATACTCCTCTCTATATCCCTGCAAGGAATGCTTACGAATTTGGAACAATTTGAGTTTATTCTTCTCGTTTATTCATTAGTCTTTTCAGTTGAAAATTAGTTTTTCAAAATAAATAATAATTTTTCAAATAAACGATTCAACTATTATATTTTTGGTTGTAAGTTTTTTTTTTTTTTGTAGAAATTTATTCTACATACTTGGTCAAATATTTTGAATTTATTTTATTTGGTAGCAAATTAATTTTTTGCCAAGTATTTAACTATTACATTTTATGTTTAAAATTTATTTGCTTTAGGTAAACATTTTTCTTTTTTAAAATTTCTTTCTTTAGTTGGAAATTTAATTATTATGTTGAAAATACGTTTTTGTTAAGTTGAAAATTACTTTTTTTAAATAAATATTTATTTTCTAAATCGAAAATTTAATTATCATATTTTTGGCTGGAGATTTATATTTTTTATAAAAATGTAATCTTTTTGGTTGGAAATTTAACTATTTCGTTTTAAATTTAATTCATTTTTCTGAAAATTATTTTTTTCACGGAAAATTTACCTATTATATTTTGAGTTAAACATTTATTTGTTTCAGTTGAAAATTGTTATGTTTCAGTTGTAAAGAAATGTAATCTTCTTGGTTGGAAATTTAAATGATTCGTTTACAATTTATTTCATTGGTTTAAAATTTTATTTTTTCACAGGAAATTAATTTATTCTGTTTTAAGAAGAAAATTTCTCCGTATTAGTTAAAAAAATTTCTGCTCTGGTAGAAAAAAATCTCATTTGTTGAAAAACCAATTTTTTTTAATTTGTTTCTTTCGTCGAAAATTAGTTTTCTTTTTTAAATTAATATTAATTTTTTAAATTACAAATTCAATAAATATATTTGTTGTTGAAAATTTATCTTTTTTAACCTTCTTTTTTTTAATATAACTAATTAGTTTATAATTTATTCAGTTTATTTGAAAATAAATTTTTTAGAAGAAATCCATCTATTCTATTTTAAGTTAAAAATTTATTTGTTTTAGGTAAAAATTCTTATTTTTTGTAGAAAAGAAATCTTAATAGTTAAATTTCCATTTTCTTGTTGAAAATATGTTTTTTTATTAAAAATTTAATTATTTTGTTGAAAATTAATTTTTTCGATCAAAAAATCAAATATTATATTTTAGATAGAAAATTTTTTTTTCATACAAATTAAAATCTTCTTGATTGAAAACTTAACTATTACCTTTAAAATTTATTTAATTTGTTTGGAAACTAATTTTTTTCTGGGTAATTTAATTATTCTATTTTAAGTTGAAAATTCTACTTTTTTGTTGAAAATTCTTCTTTTTTGGTAAACAGAATCTGTTTAGTTAAAACTTCAGTTCATTGATCGAAAATTGGTTTGTCTGGTTGCATAACTATTTTTTTTTTTGTTAAAAATTTATTTCTTTGCTTGAAAATTAGTTTTTCTTCAATAAAGATTAATTTTTTTACGGAAAATTCCTCTATTATATTTTTCATTAAAACCGTATCTTTTTGCTAGAAGTCTAATCTTCTTGATGAAACCTTACTTATTTTCTTTAAAATTTATTTTATTTGACTAGAAATTATTTTTTTACTGAAAATTCAACTATTCTTATTTAAGTTGAAAACTTATCGACTTTAACGGAAAATTCAACTATTTTTTGGAAAATTGGTTTATTTTTCTTTCAGTTAATAAATCATTTTTTCAAGATTTATCATTTTAGTTCTAACCTCATTTCTTAGGATGAAAATTATTTTTTTGAATGAAATTTTTTTTTTTTACTGAAAATTCAACTATTATTTCTCTGGTTGAAAATCTATCTTCTGTATTTGAAAATTTATTTTTTTTTTTTGAACTTGTCTTTTTTAGGTTGAAAATTCAACTATTTTGGTAGAAAATTCATATTTTTCATCCAAAAATTGTTTTCTTACTGAAAATTTAACAATTCTATTTTAAGTTGAAAATTTATTTGTTTTATGTGAAAATTCAACTATTTTATTGAAAGTTATTTTTTTTTTTTGTTAAAGAAATCATATTAGTTGAAACTTTTCTTTGTAGAAAATTAAACTAGTTGGAAATCAATATTTTTACTAAAAATTTAAATAATACTTTTTAAGTTAAAAATTGTATTAGACTTTTTGAAAAAAATTGTCTCTTTAGTTGAAAATTTACTTATTTTTGGAAAAATCCTTTTTTGTTTTTGTTAATATTTTATTTTGTTTTTGTACTTTTAAGTTTGGTAGAAAATTAAACTTTTTTTTTGTATTTAGAAAAAATGAAAATTCCTTTTGTTTTAACTGAAAATTCATCTGTTAGATTTTTAGTAAAAAACTAACCTTTTTTATAAGAATTTAATTTTTTGTTTGAAAATTCATTTATTTAATTGATAACTTAACTATTTCGTTTAAAATTTATTTTATTACATTTAAAACTAATTTTTATTGAAAATTTATCTATTCTATTTTAAATTAAAAAATTATTTATTCTACGTGAAAATTTAATTATTTGAGTGAAAATGCTTCTTTTTTTGTATAAACGAAATCTTTTAATTTTTTTAGTTACATATTTCTTTCTTTGGTTGCAAAATCCTCTTCCTATTGTTGTGTATATTTTTATTTTTCGGTTGAACATTCATAATTTTAGTTAAAATGGATTTCTTTTGTTTAAAATTTAAATATTTTTCTTTACAACTTTTTTACTAGAAATTATTTGATGCTTAAGATTCGCTCGACTCCCGATGACCTTCAACTATGCAATGCTTTAGAAAAAAATTAATAACTGATGTTTAAACAAAAGAATTTAAGTTTTGTTTTGTTTATCAATTGTAGATAATCATAAAGCAGGTACCCTGTAAATTCCTTGAAAAAATTTCAAAAATTGGCAGAATTATGGCAAGTTGAAGTGAACAAAGTCAACAACAAAAATTTCAAAGTCGGCAACCGCAAACGCCCCAGGATTTTTTTCTGGCCTCTGATGATGCTAATTGTCCTTCCTTTCATTAGCGAAACCTCTCACGTCCCTCATAATATGCGAGCATCTCGAATCGCGTGCAAAAGACAGTTACAGTTCTAAAGAATGGAATGCCGCTAGATAATAATTTCCTAACGGAAATAAAAATTGCTAGAGTCAGCAAAAATGGACTTCAAAGGACTGTACTTTATTCCGCTAGAATTAATTTCTTTCCACAAACTTTTATATTAAAAATTCCTTCCTAATTTTCAAAAGGCTTCTTCATAATCTAAAATGCCTGTTACGAGGTTTCATCACGGAGGAATCATTTCACAGAAAATTAAGCATCCTCTTCGAAAATTCTACAAAGGATCGTAAAACTTCGGGAAAGGAATTTTTCTGCAATTATTTTCGTTTTTTCAACTTTTGTTCTCGACTTGTTGGGAAATTATGTGGTATTTCTAAAAGCCATTTCAGAACGACTGATTTCTCTCTGATCGATATGAGCTCATACCAGTAGACTAGACTGATGGCCTTGGCGGATTTTATCTACTCAGAGGTACGTGTAAAAGTGAAAAAAGTTACCTTTCGCGCTCGGCTTGGCTTAAAAAAGAAGGCCGAGATGAAGATGCGCCAAAAGGCTTTAAGCGGAATGAGCGTGTTGACCGTAGTTAGTTCAAATATCGTTATATAATGTGGCAACAGAATGTATAAAAAAAAAGTACAGTAAATTTGTAAATAAATATTAAATCCAAAAAAAAACCCGCAATAATTAATAAATATAGTTATTTTCCGAGGTATCGAGATTTTTTGAGATTTCGATATTTTTCAAGATGTTCCTGCTTTTCGAGACAACAGTAGTTTTGGATATTTCGATACTTTCCGAGATACCGATACTTTTCGAGATATCGATACTTTTCGAGATACCGAACTTTCTTAAAT
>NC_046657.1:125065353-125118796 GCF_010883055.1 Belonocnema kinseyi | reverse complement strand
TTTTACCGCGATTTCGCTGGAAGCGGGTGCAATTTTTCAGATTAGTACCCGCTCCCGGCGAAATCCTGCGGTTGTCCTTATGACAAATTTTTAATTATATATCATTAAGGAACAGACGTCAAGATACCGGTACTTTTTTTAAATATCTATACTTTTTGAAAATTTGATACTATTTAAGGTATCGTTACTTTTCGAGATACCGATGCTTTCTTAATTATCGAGACTATTTAAGATATTGATATATACCATTAAAGAAGGATGTGTCAGGATATCTATACTTTTTGAGATATTGATACTTTTCGAGATATTAATACTTTACGAGGTATCGATACTTTTCGAGATACCTATACTTTCACAAATATTTATATTTTTAAGATATTGATATAAACCATTAAGGGGCAGACGTCGAGATATCGATACTTTTCGAGATACAAGTACTTTTTTTAATATCGATACTTTTTGAGACATTAATACTTTTCGAGATCATGATATTTTTCAAGATATCAATACTTTTTGAAATATTGATACTTTTCGAGGTATCGATACATTTCAATTTATCGATGTTTTCTGAGAACAATCCTTTTTTAGATATTGAAACGTTTTGACATATCGATTCTTTTTGAGATATTGATATTGTTTGAAATATCGATTTTTTTCGAAATACCGATACTTTTTTCAATATTGATACTTTTCGAGTATATGATATTTTTCGAGATATTGTGATAAATATATAATAATTCAGGATGAATTCCAAATTATTTTAAATTAATTGCAAAAAATAATTGTAAAACTCTTCCAATTTTTCATACCCTACGAAATCCTTCAATTATTGTGAATAACGTCTTTCATATCCATTAAAATATAAGAAAATCCAATAAAATTACACGAAATTTCATATTTTCCGACATCCAGAAAAATTTATTAACATAGTTAAAAAAATTTTAAATACCTTAAAATCATTAAAATTCGTTGGAATCTTGTACAATACTATACAGTATTGTAAATACTTTAAAGTCCGATTAAATTACTCAAATTAATAAAAAATTTCTTGAAATTTTTTTTAATTAATTAAAAATACCCTGAGATATTTTAAAATATCCTTAAATCTTGAAAATTCTTCAAAATCTTTGGAGATACGTTGAAACTACATGAAAGCCTGAAAAAATTATTTCAAAGATACCCTTAGAGCTTTTAAATTTTCCTATATTCTAAAAAAGTTCTTTAAACCGTATACAAATTTTGTTGATCCCTTAAAATCATTCAAATCCTTTAAATATTTTTAACTTCTTTAAAATAACTTTAAATCTTTAATACTACCCTTAAATACAACATATCATTTAAAATCCTAATTAATTATTAAACTCGATTAAAAATTCCTTGCAATTTTTTTAATTACCCGAGAATATTAAAAATTATTTCAATTTTTTTTTAAATTTCTTTGACATTTTTAAAGCTCTCGAAAATTCCTTGGAATTTTCAAAAATATCTTAAAATACTTTGAATCATTTGAAATCCATTTAAATTTTTTAAATACCTTCAAATTTCATAGAATTTTTTAAACCCCATAAATCTTTCAAATCCTTTGAAATCTCTATGAATTATTGAAATATATTAAAAATCCATTGTAATCTCTAAAATTACCGTAAAATATTTCAAATATTAAAATATTTAAAATTATTTTAAATCTTTTGAAATGTTTAACATCTTTTTCAATCTCTTATAAATTCCTCAGAAGTTTTAAAAATGCCCGAAAATCTTAAAAATTAAAATTCCTCAAACCTTAAAAAAATTCCATATCATATTTTAAAATACCCTAAAGTCACAAAAATCCTCTAAAATATCTTCAAATTATTAAAATTTCTTGTAATTAAAATTAAAAATTAAATTTTTTTTTATGTACCATCAAATATTTATGAAGAATTCATAAAATTGTAGAAATGGGCATAAATAGATCGAAGTTATATAATAATTCATCTATGGGTTAATTTATTTGAAGAAAAGTCACCAAAGTGATATTAATATTTTTTAAAGTGACTGCAAATATTTTTGCTTCAAAATCCCCGAATTTCCTTACCCACTAAATTTCCCGACTTTTCCCTCATTTTCCTAACCTTTTCCCTGGCCTGTGGTCAGTCTGAGAATGACTTAGCGATAATTTATGTATAGAATTCCTCAAAATAAGAACAAGAGTCCAACTACCAAATTTGTACCGTGAAATGCTCCTATTGTAATTTAAAAAAAAGGATCTTCTTTTAATGAAGAAAAAAAATTTCTTGTTCATAAAAAACAAAATATCTTTGGACCAAATAAAAAAATAAAAATGAGAAGACAACTAAACCGAATCCTCTTAATTCACTTTTGATGAAAGAGAAATTTTTTCTTTTTTCTTTTCTTAAAAGGATATCCTGTTTTTTGTTTAATTACAATAGGAGCATTGTATGGTGGTTGTCCAAATTTAGCAGTTGGCTTCTTGATCTTATTTGCAAGAATTCTGCAAATTAACTTGATTATTGGACGTTAAATAAGATTTTAAATTTGATTGTAATCTAATTTAAATTCCTTAAATTTTTGTTTGTTTTAAACTGTTTTTTATTTAAAATTAAAATATTTTTTGCTTGAAATATAAAATATTACAGGTTTTGTTAGGGATTCATCTCTTCGTTTTAAAAATTCAACTCATTTGTAAAAAATTCTTAATTTTGGCGTGAAATTTAAACAATTTGGAAGGAAATTGAACTATATAGTAGAAAAATAACTTTGTTGTTAAAAATTCTTATTTTTGGGTTGAAAATCCTATTGTTCTGTAGAAATCATATTTTTTGGTAAAAAATTCAACTATTTATTTCCAAAATCACCAACTTGGTAGAAATTAAAGTTTTTTGTTGAAAATTCATCTATTTTGTTAAAAAATCCTTTCATTTAATTTAACAGGGAGAAAATACTTTTTTTGTTGTTGTTGTTAAAATTTATTTTAATTCACTGAAAATGTAAATATTCCTTTTCCGGTTGAAAATTTTTTTTCTAATTAAGAATTCAACTATTTTGTTAAAAATTTAGTTATTTATTTATATTTTAGGTACAAAATTAATCTTCCTTTCTGAAAATGAATCTTCTTGGCTTTGAATTCAAGTAGTTCGTTAAAAAGTATTTTTTTTATTCAATTTGACTGGTACAATTTTTTTTTTAGAATTATTTTTGAAAACTGAAAATATAACTATTTCGAGTTGCTTAAAAACTCACTTTTTTAGTTAAAAATTAATCTAAGTGGTTGAAAATTTCACAATATCATTGAAAATTAATCTATTGGGTAAAAAATTAATTTTATTTCCTGAAAAGTTATTTTCTTGCCTGTGGATTCAATCATTTTGTTTGAAATTCGTATTGAAAGTAATTCAAAGTCGTTAAGATTTCAAGAAATTAAAAAATAATGTAGATTTTGAAAAAGAAGTTTTTAAGAAATTTTGAATTTCCAGAAAATGAAAAACTTTTTTTAGATTAAAAGAAGCAAGTGAAATAATGTTTTATTTTGAAATTTTATTTTTTTAATATTCCAAAGAATAAAAAAATATTTCCAGAATGTGCAACGAACATTTTGAATTATTTAAAGCCAATTTTTTTAATTTTGTGCAGTTTCAAAAAATTTCAGGATACTATTTTGTTTAAAAATCGTCATTTTTGGTTTTATTCCAACTAAATATATTTAACAAATTTTTCCAGTAGAAAAAAAAATTCGGTAGAAGAATCGATTTTTTTTTTAATTATTTTTTTTTAATTTGAAAATGTTACTATTCGATTTTTGGTTGAAAACTTATCCTTTTTAGTTAAAAATTTGACTATTTAGTTGATAATTATCAACCAAATAGTCAAATTTAATTAATTTAATTTCAGAAACGAATTACCTGATAAAAAGTTAACATTTTTGTTAAAAATGTAGAATTTCGGGTATAATTCGTGCTTTTTTTAATTTTATCTTTTTGGTTAGAACATTAATATTATTTTCCGAAAATTCATCTTTTGTCTGTATTTTAAAAAATTCTTTACATTAACTTGATTATTGAACGTTAAATAAGATTTTAAATTTGATCTTATTCGCATTTAAATTTCTTGAATTAAAATTTTTTTTCCTTTCTTTTCTAAAAATTAATCTTCTTGGATTTGAATTCAAATGATTAGTTAAATTTTTTAATCAATATGACTGATAGAATTGTGTTTAGAATTATTTTTTAAATCTAAAAATGTAACTATTACGAGTTGCTTAAAAAATAATTTTTTTAGTTAAAAAACCAACTAAGTGGTTTAAAGATTCTACTAATTTGGCAAAGAGTTCAACTATATCATTAAAAATAGAACCATTTATTGAGGAAATTAACTACTCAGCAGCAAATTAACGTTTAAAATTTTTTTTTATTTAACATAAAAATAATTATTCAATTTTTATAAAAATATAAAATTGTTCTTATTTTTCGAAGATTCATTTTTTTATTTTTGGATGCGACTATTTTGGTAAAAGTTCCACTCCTTAGTTGAAAATGTAACTATTTTGGTAAAAATATAAAATATCTTTTTTTAAATTAAACTACTTATTTTTAAAAATTCAGCACATTAACTTGATTATTGAACATTTTTATTCTTAAATTTTAATTTTTTATCTTTCTTTTGTAAAATTTAATTTTCTTGGCATTGGATTAAAATATTTTGTTCAAAATTCGTTTTCTCATTCAATGGGACTGGCAGAATTTTTTTTAGTATTATTTTTTTAAACTGAAAATATAACTATTCCAATTTGGTTGAAAAATTACCTTTTTTAGTTAAAAATTCCCCTATATTCAGTTGAAAATTCCACTATTTTGGTAAAAATATGAACTGTTTTCTTCAAAATTAAACTACTTATTAAAAAAAATTCTGCACATTAACTTGATTATTAGATGTTAAATAGGATTTTTAATTTGATTTTAATCACATTTAAATTTTTTTTAATTCAAATTTAAATTTTCTTTTTTTTTTCTGAAAATTATCTTCTTGGCTTTGGATGCAAATAGTTTATTGAAAAAATTTTTTTTTCTATATGACCGGTAGAATTTTTATTATCATTATTTTTTAAAACAGAAAATGTAATTACTTCGAATTGCTTTCGTTTTTTTTTATAAAAATTTTAGTTTATCCTGAAAATGTAACTATTACATTTTTGGTCGGGCACAATTATTATTTTTTTTTAAATTTGTCATTTTTATGCTCAGAAATATTTCCTTTACTGAAAATGTAAGTATTCCAATTTGGTTAAAAGATTATCTTTATTCGTTGAAAATCCCCTTATTTGGTTAAAAATTCAACTATAGCTGAATTTTAACCAAATAAAATTCTTTTAAATATCCGTGTACCTAAAGTTCCGAACGTTCAAAAGAACGAAATGAATAATAAATTTCTTAAATTCAAATTTTAATTTTCTTTTTTTTTCAGAAAATTTATTTTCTTGGCTTTGGATTCTCTTATTGGCTTATCTATAACTAATTTTGCAGAAAATTCAATTCTATAATTAAAAATTAAACTATTTATTGTTAGAAAAATTAACTTCTTAGCAGAAAATAAACTTTTTGTTGTTAGAAATCATTCTTTATTGGGTAGAAAATTCATTTACTTTTCCTAAAAGTTATCTTTTTGCCTGTATTTGTGGTTGCGTTAAAAATTTATGAATTTATTTGAAAATTCGTTTTTTTAGCTCAATTAAATTTTAAAATATTTTTAAAATTCGTTTAGTAGAAAACAATTTCGTAGAAAATTCATTTTTTTTTTTTTTGATAAATTTTTTTTTAACCTTAAAATGTAACTATTCCAATTTTGCGGTTGAAGACTTACCTTTTATGGTATAAAAATTCGTCTTTTTTATTCAATTTGGCTCATAGAAAATTCGTTTTCTTTTCATACTTAGAAATATTTCCTTAACTGAAAATATAACTATTTCCATTTAGTAAAAAACTTTTCTTTTTTAGTTAAAAATTCTCCTATGTTTAGTTGAAAATTCAACAATTTTGGTAAAAATATGAACTGTTTTTTTTTAACAACTTATATGAAAAATGCTGCACATAAACTGAATTATTGGACGTTAAATAAGATTTTAAATTTGATTTTAAACTAACATTTATCAGGTAGAAAATTCGTTTCCTTTTTTGTTGAAAATTATTTTGAATAACTGAAAATGTAAATAGTCCATTAACGGTTGAAAACTTATACTTTTTTAAAGTTAAGAATTCAACTATTTTGTTAAAAATTAAGCTGTTTATTTGAATTTTAGGTAGAAAATTAATCTTCTTAGCTTTGGATTCAATTAGATTGTTGAAAATGATATATTTTTTCATTAATATAAATTTTTTTTTAATGACATTGCAACAATTTTGAATTGTTTAAAAACCTATCTTTTTTACTTGAAAATCAAACTAAATGGTCGAAAATTCAACTGATTTGGCAGCAAATTCCACTGTATTTTTAATCACATTTAAATTTCTTAAATTCAAATTTTAATTTCCCAAATTCTAATCTAGCGATAATTTTCTCACAGGGGATGAAAAATCGAAAATTTTGAATATTCCAGAAGAGTCCGCAGTGCAGAAATTGGTCACGTGAAGTGTGAGTTGAAGTCCAGGGGACGGGAACATGGAGAGTTCAATGCAAGGCAAGAGGAGGACGCACAGTTATGCAAGTCGCTTCCGTGCTCGGTGATTTCAATGCTTGGCATGTTGGTTGTTACTCGAGACGCCGACGCGACGCATTTGGAATAATAAAAATCTACGAACATAACTGGACGCCTACGCAATCGAAGCTTCCTCTCGGACACTCTGCTCGCTTCAATGAAATTTATATTCCTTTTATTTCAAATTTATTGCTATTCTATTCTATTCTATTCTATCAATTTATTTATTTTTATTTTTTTGAGTAATTCTGAATCAATTTTTCATTAAATTATCAATATTTGTGTTATTTATTATAAAAATAGTTACTCAAAATAAAAAAAAACTTTTATAATATTAATAAGTAAACCTGCAGATTGGAATGAATCATGAGTTTTGTCTGTTAAAATTTCTTTATTTTAAATCGAGGAAAACTATTTTTTGTTTTGTTTTTAATGAGCTGAAGAATGAGGTAGTTTGAAATACTGTATTTTAATTGTGAAAAAGATTTCTTTTCAATCTTAAATTAAAAATTTTCGGATACTTTTTTTTTAACTTCAGGTACAATAATATACTAAATTAGGGACCATCAAAACTTCATGTGATATAGAAAATATATAAATGAAATTTTGTATAACTATCAATCACTTCTTTGGAAAATTTATTTTTTCTCACTTTCTTTGCTTGAAAAAATATAAAATTAAAAAATTAAAAGATAATTTTTGTGGTTGGAAAGTATACCATTATATATTTGGTTTGCAATTGATCACTTAAAATTCTACTTTTTGACTGGAAATTCATATAATTTGTTAATCACTAATTTTTTTATAGGAAAACAATATTCTTGGTTACAAAATTAACATTTTAACTGAAAACTCAACTTTTTGATTCAAGGTGGTAGTCTTTTCATTAAAAATAATTTTGTGTTCAAAATTCATCATTTTAGTTGAAAACTTACCACTCTTAAAAAACTTCATTATAAAAATTCTTTTGTACAAATTATTATTTGAAAAAAATGCACATTGAAAATCCATATTTTAAATTTAAAATTTATTTTTTCTCGTTGAAAATGTATGTATTTGGCTTTAAAAAAATACTATTTTCGTTAAAAAATGAATTTTCTTGGTTAAAATTTGGTTGAAAGTTCACTTGCTTCACTGAAAATGTAACTATTTCTTTTTTGAATAAAAAATTATATTTGTAATTGAAAATTGATATTTTCTGGTTAAAAATCTATTTATTTTGTTATAAAATATTCTTTTTTTGTTAGAAAATTAATCTTCTTTGTTCAAAATTCAACTCTTTTTCAAATATTAAAATCTGATCTTAAAAATTCTTTTTTTTTATTAAAGATTCATAATTTTGTTTGAAAATTTGAATACTTTGGTAAAAATTTTTGTTGTTGTTGTGGTTGAGATTTTATTTATTATACTGCAAATGTAACTATTTTTTTAATGAAAATTCATATTTTAAAGTTTCAAAATTCAGAATTTACCTCTTTGCTTAAAAATTTGACTACTTTGCTAAAAATTTTTTTTAATTTAAAATTCATTTGCCTTTACATAAAATGTAACTGTTTCTTTTTTTGGACGGAAATTCATATTTTAAAATGAAAATTTATTTATTTTTTTTTTTTTTGAAAACGTATTTGTTTAAAAATTTACAATTTTCGTTAAAAACTTACAATTTTCGTTGAAAATTCACCTCATTGCTTAAAAATTTAACTACTTTGCTAAAAATGTTTGTTTTTTTTTTAATTTAAAATTCATTTGCTTTTACTTAAAATGTAACTGTTTCCTTTTCATTTTTAAATGAATTTTCTTTAAAAAATCGCCTTTCTTGGTAGAAAATTAATCTTCATGATCGCAAAATGCAGACTTATTGTTCAAAAAGACAATTGTTTTGTTGGTGTAAGTTATCTTTTTGCTTGAGAATTAATTTATTTTTGATAAATTAATTGGTCAAAAGTTAAGTGTTTGGTAAGAAAATCAATTTTTTTAGTTGAAAATTCATCATTTCAGTTGAAAATTATTTGGTCGTAAATGCACTTTAAATGCACTTTTTTGTTTGAATTTTATATTTTTTCTTGAAAATTAAACAACTTTGGTGGATCATTAAACTATATTGTTTAAAATTAAAATATTTAAAAAATTTTACTATTATTTTGTAAATTCTTGCTTTTTAGTTGAATTTCTGTGGGTGGTATTTATTTATTTTTTCTTATTGAAAAATAATTTTATGAACTTATAATCTTGTTGAAAATTTGTTTTTCCCGCTTTAAAAATCAAGAGTTTTCTAAAATGTAGAATTTTTAGCTTTATAACTTTACCATTTATCAAAATATAATATAATTGGTTGAGGATTTATATATTTTGTTCAAAATTGCTCTTTTTCAATTTTTTAAAAAAGTTTTTTAATCTAAAAACTAAACTGTTCCTTTTTTGATTGTAATTTGTTTTTTTTTTTAATTATACCGCTTGTTTGAAAAATTATTGATTTTTTTTTAGTTTCAATATTTTGTTGAAGTAATTTTTCTTGGTTAAAAATTCTACTTTCTTCTAACAAATTCGTCTTTTTTCTTTCAAATTTAACTATTTTATTCGCAATGCAAAAACTATATTTTTTTGTCGACAATATTGGTCTTTGATGTATCATTACGAATTTAAATTTAATTCTTTAATCAGAGAAGAAATATTAAATAAAATATTAAATTTTTCAAAAAAAATGTTTTTGAAAATAACTACAATTTTTTAGGGACAACACCAAAATTTGTTTGCACAAATATACCATCAAAACGTTTAATGAACTCAAAAAACGTTTTCTTTGAATTACGAATATTTTTCTGAGACAACAATTGCTTTTGTTGACTCAACAGAATTTAATTACACAAAAGAAACAAAACGTTTATGTCAATTCAAACAAATTTAAAAAAAAAATTTTTTGTGACAGCAACAAAACTTTATTACACAAAGGCCAACAACAAAATTTTGTTAATTCAATGAACCTTTGTTGACTCTACAAAAATGTATTATTAGCAATTATTCAACAAAATATTGTTCCCCCCCCCCAAAAATTGTATTAAATTTAGGAATTACTTTTTGGGATAAACACAAATTATTTTGCACGAATTCCAACAAAACATTTTTGTAGATTGAGACAAATCTAATTGAATTTTTGTTGTTTTAAAAAATTTTTATTTAATTCAACAAAACTTTTGTGGTCTCAACAAAACTCTAGTTTTCGACTCACCAACTAACTTTTTCCTGCTTCAACCAAACGTTGCTTGGAATAACAAAACTTTTGTTATTCCAGGTGTAAAATTGATAAAATTAATTTTTTTTTAATATTGAACCCGCATTTTCTGAATTAAGAATTGGCACCGAATTACCATGAGTTGGTGCACCTGTGCGTGTATCTGAATTGTAGGAGCATAATAAGAAGGGATACGCTCGACATGAGGTGCGCCGAAGGCGAGTGACCAGACTTCCGGTCTAACGAGCATCAGTTTCCGTTACAAGAAGAGACTCTATACCTCTACAATAATTTGCAGTATAGTTTGTAGTAAGGCCTTGAAGCAAAATCGCTTAGATAATCATGACTGTGATCGATACCCTTTCCGGTATCCTTGGCCAAGGAGTTCTTCGTTCCATAACGCCCCACTACTCGCTTGGGCGGTGTACTGCTCCACGCCTCGTACGGACAGTGTACCGCTCAATGCCTCGTTTGGGCAGTGTACTGCTACGCGCCTCATTTGGTCAGTGTACCGCTCCGCGCCTCGTTTGTAAAGTGCGTCCCGCTCAATTCCTCGTTTGGGCGGTGTGCCGGTCCACTCTTCATGTGGGTAGTGTACCGCTCCACTCCTCATTTGGGCAGTGTACCGCTTCGCGCCTCGTTTTGTCAGAATACGGCTCCATATCTTGTTTGGGCGGTTTACCGCTTGCCTCGTCATTTGGGCATTGTGCCGCTCTACCTTTAATTTGGGCAGTGTACCACCCCGCGCCTCGTTTAGAAAGTGTACCGCTCAATGCCTCGTTTGGGCGGTGTATTGCTTCGCTCTTCATTTGGGCAGTGTACCGCTCCACCCGTCATTTGAGCAGTATACCGCTCCGCGCCTAGTTTTATCAGTATACCGCTTCATGTCTTCTTTGGGCGGTGTATCGCTCCACAACTCATTTGGGAAGTATACCGCTCCAGGCCTCGTTTTGGGCAATTTTCCGCCCCATGCATCGTTTGGGCAGTATACCGCTCCATAACTCGTTTAGGCGGTGTACTTCTCCACGTCTCATTCGGACAATGCACCATTCAATGCCTCGTTTGGTAATGTTAAAAAGAGGGCGTGATATTTTTGACCCAATTATGTAGATTTTTATTTGCATGTCCTATTTGTTTGTTTTTCTATTAATAAAGTTTAACAAAATTCATGCATAATCAATTTTGTAAATAAAAATTTTCAAGTAAATAATTTTGCTACACTATAAAATTTATTTCTACATTTTTCTAAACGTTATTTAAATAATAATAATAATAATTTTATTTTATTTTTTTTAATTCTAAGCATTACCACACTATAATTTTTCCACTTTTTCAGATTTTTAAAGCGATAGAAGTTCAATTCTTGGTCACCAGAAAACAGATTTTTTTTAAATTACAAGTAAAAACTTATATTGAAGAATTCCAAAAAATTCGGAGAATATTTAAAATTGTTTATATTTTATTTACAAAAATTTATTTCAAGAAAAAATTGGAAAAGTAAACAAAAAAATTAAAAATGATTTCCTTAAATTTCGAGAAAGAATGTAGCAGATTTTAGAGCAAAAGTTTCAATCTTGCAAGGTTACAACGTTTTAGAGATAATGTTAGTAAACTTAAGAAGTATTAACAAATTATTAAAAGATTGAGGAATAATTATAAACTTTAAAATATTAAATTTTATTAAGAAAATGCAGCTTTCTTAAATAAAACAAAAAATTTTAGAAGAATTTTGAAAAGTTACAAGAGAATAAAAAAATGTTATTAAAATTTATGAAAATTTTTTTATGATTTTTCATCTTTTAAAATGAATTCAAAAATTTAAAAACATTTTAAAACATGTTAAATTATTTCCTAAAACTTCGAAAAAGATTTTATAGAAAATTTTGAAATTCTACAATATCACACAATTTTAGAAAACATTTGAGTAAACTTATAAATATTTAGTGTTTTGAAATAATTCAAAATTAATTAAAAGTCTAACATTTCAAGAAATTAAAAGAAAAGCTTTTTAAGAATTTTGAATAGTTTGCAGAGAATGAAAAACATCTCTATAAATTCCAAGGAATAACTAAAATCCATTTTTATTTTGAAAAATTAATTTTAAGAGAAAATGGGAAAATATTTTTAAAAATTTCCAATGATTTTCTAAAATTCTGAGAAAGAATGTTTAGAGACAAAAATTGCAATTTTTCTAGTTTGAAACGATAAATAAATGATTTCTGATATTTTTAAAGAAATTTGAAAAAACGATTTTATAGCAAAATTCTGCAATTTCGAGACATTATATTTTTATTTTAAATTCAATAAGTTTAGAAATATTCAGGATTTTGAAATAATTAAAAAATAGTTGAGAGTCATTAAAATTTCAGGAAATTGAAAAAAAATTTTAATTTGAAAAGATTTCCATAATGTGCAACGAAGAATTTGTATGATTTTACAGCAATTTTTCTAATTTTGTACAATTTTCAAAAGAATTTCAGGAAAAATTTGAATCATTTTAAAAGATTTGAAAGTTTACAATGGAAAACATTTTTTTTAATTTCCTAAAATTTATGAGAAAATTTTGAATGATTTCTTATCTTCAAAAGTGAAGTTTAAAGATTTCAAATAAGCACTTTAAAACTTTTTTTAAAGAATTTTGAAAGATTTCAAAAGAAAAAAATTCAAAAGAGATTAAAAATATTTTAAAACTTGGAATGATTTCTGAACATTTATGAACATTTATGAAATATTTTGTAGTCACTCTTATCTCCTAAAATTTTGTTCATAACAATTAAGGAATCGATAAAACTTTATTTACAATATCACAGCATTTTCAGCGAATATGAATTTACTAATTCTATATTTTTTCGAGATTAAAAAATTGGGTCAAAAAGTTCTTTATAATAAAATTACTATTTATTCCGAAAAAAAGCAAAATCCTTAAAGAAATATAGTTTGGGACAGACTTGGATATTTTTAGTCATAACTCAAGAACTCATTAAGATTTTTAAAATTTTATTAGCTTAAATTTAAGATAAGGTTTCAAATAACACGACCTGTAAATTTTAAATTTTTGCTAGAAGTTTTGTGAATAATATCGCCCGTTGAAGTTAAAGTAAAAAATTTGAAAAATTCAGACAAGCTTGGAAATGTTTATTCATAACTTGGGAACCCGCAAGGGTGTTTGAAGTTTTATTAAATTAAATTAAAAATAAGGTTTCAAATATTGCAACCTATAAATTTCGGATGAATGCTAAAATTTTTCTAAATAATATCTCGAGTTGAAATTGACGTAAAAAATCAGAAAAATTCTCGCTGGCGAACACTCTTATGGTCGACCGCAGTGATTGACTGCAACTGGACTCAGAAACTCTTGAACATTTTTAATAATAAATCGGAAACGCATACAGATTTTAAAATTTTTACTGACTCAAATAGAAGTCAAGCTTTTAAAGATTATGCTCTCTAAATTTCAGATTTTTGCCTCAACTTTCCTGAATGATATCACAAGTTGATGCGGAGGCACAAAGTTGGAAAAATTCTCGAAATAAAAAAAAACTTCCTACATTATATATCTTCTTAAAAATATCAAAAATATGACTAGTAGGATTCTTTAGACGTAAAATTTCATAAACACCCTAAATAATATAAGCAAAAATTGTTAATATTATTTCCAAACGACTTATTGTAACAGATATTGTAATCTCGAAAATAAAAATATTATCTACGCTATGATTTATGCTTCGCGCACCTCTGAACATTTTAATGTTCTCATTGTATTTTTAAATTACAAAAATGACCAGTTGAAGACAGTTATTCGTGGAGGATTTTGACGACTTTTTCTGGAATCTGGAGGTAGAAGACTGGTTATTAAACTGCTAACTGTCTCTGTGAATAATGTGAATTATGCAAGGGGCTTAGCCTCAGAATCTACAACCGAGGCGTCCAAGTTCTGAAACCAGAATACGGTTCCAGTTACGTAAGCGGAACGTGAGCTGTACGCCAATCGGGCAAACCTGTCGTCAGGGGTAAACATCCCAGAGATCAAGGATCTCAGATCCACGACCAGAGAGAAACCAGAACCGACATGAGAACAAGGAATCTTGCAAATGAGAGGAAAAAGCATTTCTACTTTCTTCTTTAAAAATTCTAATTGTTTTTGAGAGAAAAGACTGAAAATCGGATCTGAAAAGTTAGAGTAGAAGCGGTGCGTCTAGGAAGAAGGATTTCGTCAGGGTTCATTTAGCCTCTTAAAGCTTCTGCTCTCGTACTTCCCCACCCCTTGCTTTTTCCACAATTCTTCGATTTCCCCTCCGATCACTTCTTCTCACTTCTCCTACTTTCTAGCCCTACATCTACCATCGCTTTGTCTACTTCCCATCCCTTTATCGACCATCACATCGCTTACTTCCTATCCCTTCTTCTACCATCACTTTTCTTAGTTCCCTTCAAAGACCATCACTTTTCGTACTTCCCATCCTTTCAACTACCATCACTTTTTCTACTTCACAACACTTCATCTACCATTACTTTTTCCTACTTCCTATCCTATCAACTAACATCACTTTTTACTTACTTCCCATCCCTTCATCTACCATCATTTTCCTTAGTTTCCTTAATCGACAATCACTTTCCTTACTTCCCATCCCTTGATGTACCATCACTTTCCTTAATTCATTTTATCGATGATCACTTTGCCTACTTTCCATTCCTTCATCTACCATCACTTTTTTAGATCACGTCAACCAACCTTCATCTACTATCACTTCTCCTACTTACCACCCCTTCATCTATCATCACTTTTACTACTTACCATCTCTTCATCTATCATCATTTTTCTTAGTTCCCTTCACCTAACATCACTTTCTTTAGTTCCCTCCATCGACCATCACTTTTTCTACTTCCCATCCCTGCATGTAGCATCACTTTTGTTACTCCCCATCTCTTCGTCTGCCATCACTTACCCTACTCCCAATCTCTTCATCTGCCCTCACTTTTCCTACTTCCCGTCTCTTCATCTACCATCACTTTTCCTACTTCCTATCCCTTCATCTATAACCACTTCCTATGCTTCCCATCCCTTCATCTATCATCACTTTTCTTAGTTCCATTCATCTACCATCAATTTTCCTATTAATCATCCCTTAATCTATCATCACTTTTCCTACTTCGAATTCCTTAATCTACCATCACTTTTCCTACTTCCTATCCCTTAAGAAGGAATTTTTTTTCCTTTGAAATTTCATAAGATTCTACTATCTTAAAAAAAATGCCAAATTTCATTATTTTAAAAGAACAAACAAGAAGACTAGCACTGAAAATTGCTGAGTAAAAGTGATATTTTTTTCTCTTTTTACAATTGCAGACAAAACGGTTTCGAAAGAAAAATTGAAAATCCAAAGTCACTAAACCAAATATTTGAAAATACATTGATAAATCAGTCAAATATATTGGTTTTATGCTTCTAGGTTATGTAATTTAATATTGTGAAGAAACTTAAATTTTGTATAATGACATTTATTAGTACTTTCACGACCATTTTTTTAAATCAGCACATCAAAATACATAGCTAAGTTATTAAAATTGATACCTATAATTTAAAAAATTATATTTTGATCCGATACTCACCTCACAACATTATAATCGTTAAAAATGTTTTTGCATTAAAATGTTTAAATAATTTTTACTTCATCTTACTTTAATTGGCACTTTAATTTCTTACAATATGATTTATTAATAAACTTTAAAAATAATTCGAAAAACAAAAGTTGAGTAAAAAAATAAAGGCGTATCAAAATACATTGGTAAATAATTAAAACATTAATACATATAATTGTGAAAATTCAATTCAGATACTTATTTCACGGTTCGTAAATCAGTGCTTTAAAATAGATCGTTAAATCATTAAAAATCATTAAATTATATTCCGATCCAATACTCAATTCGCAATATAACAATTGTTAAACATATATTTTCACTGGAATTCTTTAATAATTTTCATTTTATATTTTTTAATTTAAACTTTTATTTCTTAAAATATGATTTCTTAGTCAAACTTAACATAAATTCAAAAGTGTAAATTTGAGTACAAAAAATAAATGCGTATCAAAGTCCATTTCTAAATCATTAAAATATTTATAGATATAATTTTGAAAATTGAATTCAGTTACTCATTTTAGGGGCATATATTCAAACCAGTGCATAAAAATGCAACGCTAAATCATCAAAATATTGTAATCTGTAATTTTTAAAATAATACTTTTATCCGATACTCACCTTAAAATATTTAAACTTTTTTATTTTCATACAAAAATAAAAGCGTATCAAAATACATTGTTGAATAATTAAAAAATCTGTACATATAATTTTGAAAATTCAATTCAGATAATCATTTCACGGTTTGTAAATAATAGCATGAAGATACATCGCTAAATCATTAAAAAATGATTATTTATAATTTTTAAAATAATATTTCGATCTGATACTCACTTCACATTAAATAAATTGTTAAACACGTTTTTGCCTTGAAATATTTAAATGATTCAAACATTTCTACATTTAATTTTAGAAATTGAATTTAAATATTCATTTTACGGTTTGTAAATCAGTGCATCAAAATACATCGCTAAATCATTCATAAATTATTACCTATCATATTAAAAATTATATTCCGATCCGAGAATTACTTCATAAGATAAAAATTCCAAAAATATCATTTATTAATCAACTTTCAGACTAATAAAAAAACAATAAAATAATAATCACGTATCAAAATACATTGATAAATAATTCAAACATATGTAAATATAATTTTGTGATTTGAATTTAGATACTCAATTGATTTTCAAGTATGTAAATCAGTTAATCAAGAGCATTAAAACATTATTATCTATAATTCGTTATATTATATTTTGATCCGATACTCACTTCCCAACATAAAAATCGTTTAAACACATATTTGCACTGAAATTTAAAAATAATTTTTATTTTATATGTTTGCGTTTCAATTTTTATTTCTTAAAATATGATTTATTAATCAACTTTGACACTAACTCAAAAAAGTTAAAATATTAAAATCCGATACTTACTTCACACTATACAAATGGTTAAACTTGTTTTTTCATCGAAACGTTTAAATTATTCGAGAAAAATAAAAGCGTATCGAAATACATTGCTAAACAATTAAAAATATATGCACACATAACTTTGAGTTTTTCACTTTTTTTTAATGAATAGTATAATAAAATTTTCAAAAGAAAAAAATGTTTCTTCTGTTGAACATTCAGTTTCATCGGCACTACTGTTGCACAATTCAGAACATTCTTTTGTAAAAAAAATATCAAAAGTGTGTTTTCAATTTCCAGGATGGTTTAAATTTTATTCCTCACCATAATCCCCGCCATATAATAAAAAAATCCACTGGGACCGTTGCTTTCAGTTTTTATAACATAGCAAGTCCTAGAATTCCTTTTTCTCACTATTATCGTCATTTTTATCTCCATCTATATCGTTTCTGAACCCCAAGGCCATAAACCTTTGCAACCATTTTTCTCAAACAAAAATACCGAAAGAAAGGAATTACCGATGGACCGGAAGAGTCGAAAAACTGGTATTTCTCAGGGCAGATTCCTCGCTAATTATAATCGCATAACGGTTTCTACAAATCGAAGTAAACTGGCCAGAAGCCTGTTACGGTAATCTCAAGAGTTATATAGCCACTGCCTTCTCCATCAAGTGATCAGGATTCATAAAACTTGATCAGAATCGTCCCAATCATCCCAATCATCTCGATGCATCATTTCACGATTTTCATCCGTCCTCCATTTACGGTCCTGGCATTTTTTAATCCGCGCAAATCTCTATTATAACTTGCTTGAAATGGTTTTATAACTGTTTTTCATCGTAACGAATTTATGTCCTGTGATTTTTTTATTTGCACCTACAGGTATTCAGGATAGTAGTTATACAGAGATGGTTCTGGATCAAAAAGTCAGAAGAAGTCTGGATACGAATTACAGAACGGACTTTGTATACTGATTTGGACCAGTTTTGAGATCCAGAGTCAGTCTTGTGATACATCCTCCTCCTCCTCCTCCTCCTCCTCCTCCTCCTTCTTCTTCTCCTTTTCCTCCTGTACCAATCAACACCAATTACATTTTTAACCAAAGAGTTGAAAGCTGCGTTTTATATCCTCCTCCTCATTCTGTTCATCCTCGTCATCTTCCTGCTCCTCCTCCTCCAACCGGCAGCAGTTGCATTTTCCCTAAGAGTTGAAGTTTCAACTCAAAAGTTAAAAAAGCTGTTTTTTATTGAAGACAGAGGAGCATGAAGAAGAACATATAGAACTCAGCTTTCAATTCTCTGATTAAAAATGTAACTGTGCTTAGATTAAGCAGGATGAGGAGGATGATTGAAAATATAACAGTGATTAATTGGAGCAGGATGAGGAGGAGGAGGATGACATAAAACGCAGCTTTGCACTCTTTCATTAAAAATGTAGCTGTTGTTAGTTGGCGTAGGAGGAGGATACGAAGGAGCAAGAGGAGGAGGAAGAGGAGGACATATAATCCAACTTTCAACTCTTTGATTGAAAATGTAATTGTGGTTAGTTGGAACAGGATGAGGAAGAAGAGCAGTAGAAGAATATAAAACCCAAATTTTAACGATATGATTGAAAATTTAACTGTAATTAGTTAGAGCAGGATGATGAGGAGGAGGATATAAAACCCAACTTTGAACTGTTTGATTGAAAATGTAATTGTGGTTAGTTGGAGCAGGATGAGGAAGAAGAGCAGGAGAAGGATATAAAACCCAAATTTCAACTCTTTGATTAAAAAGGTAATGTGCTTAGTTGGAGCAGGCTGAGGAGGAGGAGGAGGAGGACGAGGACGAGGATAGGACATATTACAAGACGGACTTGGTATTTTAAAAGTAATGAAAGTCAGTATCCGGAATCCATCTTGCCATTCGTATCCAGACTCCATTTACGATTTTTTATATAGATCTTTAAAACAGACGAGTTTCCAACAGTTAATATTTAAGATTGAACTATTCTAAAACAAAAAAATATTTAAAATCACATATTTCTAAATTATACTTTGTTAAAAATTCAAGAATCTCGAACTGTAAATCGTCAAGATAAACCTATTTCAAACAATTTTTTTAATTTTAATGATTTTCAACTATTACATTCAAAATTAAACAAGTTGGAGAATTTTGTATGGTAAATAAGTCTGAAATGGATCCGTGCAGAAAACGGAAAACATCAGCAAGGGTCATAAAAAGTAACTACAAAATGAAGAAAATTATTCTAAATTTAAGATCATTTTTTATTCAAATAAAAAACAATTTAATTAAACAATAGAAATTTCTTTGTATCAAAGAAATATTCATTGAAACAAAGAAGCTTTTTTTCGGAGCGCGTGTTCTTTTAGAAACATTATAATATAAAATCCCAAATTTACATATTAATTTATTTAATTTTTTCCAATTCCTATTCCTATCAAATCTGATACTAAAATAAAAGTATACAAATTACTCAAAGCCTATTAAAATTCAGATTAGAGTTTAAAGAACTTGTTAAATCATTTTTGGTGAAACAGTAATTTCAGAACTTCTAAAAAACTTTTTTTTATAAATGTCCACAGAGCCTTTTTAAATTTGAATTATTGTAAATAATGAAATTCCAGTTCTGGTGCAAAAACATTGAAAAATATAATTATTGTTTCCAAGGGACAAAATTTAAATTTCGTCAAGTAGGACTTTTAAATTTTGATCCTTCTGAATTCCTCCATAAATATTCAATATTTTACAAAAACATTTTAAAAATTGATTTTTTTGTACACCCTTACCTCAAAAAATCCCTAAAACGTATAAAAAATATTTCTCATTCAAGGTACCTGCATGATGATACTGTATAGTAAATCCATTTTGAAAACTTACCTGGAACAGACAAAAAAATAAAGAATTAAAAAATATTCTACATTATTCCACATCTCGTAAAAGTCTACAATTACATTTTTGTTTCGGAATTTGTCTCCCTGAGTTAAAAATTGTACTATTTGCTTAATACTTAATTAGATTAGTTAGAAGATGAATCACTTTTTAAATATTTGTGTTTTTGATTTAAATCTCTTGAAATCTATAATTGAACTCTTTTTGGTTGAAAATTGAACTTTTTTTCAGAAACTTAATATTCTTGATTGAAAAATGATCTTTTTGGTTGACAGAGTCACTCTTTTAGAAAATTAATTTTTTTAAAGATTCATCATTTTGGTTTAATATTTGTCCTTCTCTAGTTGAAAATTCCCTTTTGTTGGAAAATTAATCTTCCTGGTTGAAAATTCATCCTTTTATGTTAAAAATGCAAACTTTTGGTTGTTAAATATTGTTGGAAATTCATTTTCTCGGTTTGAAAATTAATACTTTTGAGTATTTAAATAAAAATGTTTTATAACAAAAAAATTTTTTGGCTTGAAAATTCCACAATGTGATATAAAATTTTACTATTTGGTTTACACTTGAATTGCTTCGTAAAACATAATTTTTGGCGATATATCTGTTTAGCTGAAAATTTAAATTTTCCATTTTGAACAATTTAATCTTATTTTTTAAACGAATGATCTTTGGGTGGAACGTTAAACTCTTTTGTTGCATTTTGTTTAGGATCCGTCATTTTAATTTAAAATTCATCACTTTTCGTTAAAAATTTATCTGTTTTATTGAAATTTCGTTTATTTTTCAATTAGGAATTAATTTTTCTAAAGAAAAAAGTTACTATTTGATTTTTTGTTTCAAATTAATCTTTTCTAGTTGAAAATTCAACTATTTTGTAAGAAGTTGGTATTTTTTATTGAATTCAGCTGTTCTTTTTTTTCATAAAAATATTTTTTGGTTGAAATGTCTACTATTACATGAATAATTACAAAATATTTTTTTGGTAAAACATTAACTACTTGATTTAAAGCTACATTACTTTCCAAAATATTCTTTTTTTATGTTCAGGTTCATCATTTCAGTTAAAAATCCATTTTTTCGTTTTAAAAATTCATATTTATGGGTATGATATTTAAACATTTTTGCAGAAAATTTAAGAGAAAATTCGTTTTCTTTTTGCTTGGAAATCCAACCATTTAAAAATTCATTTTTTAAGTTTTAATTCTTTTGGTTGGAAATTGAACTATTTTGTTGAAAATTCATTTCTTTAGCTTAATAATTCACTGTTTTTTTTTTATAAAAATCTTTTTTGGTTGAAAAATTAACTAATTGATATAAAATTAAATTACATTTTGAAAAATTAACTTTTTTTTATTAAAGATTTACCATTTTAGTTGAGAATTCGTCTTTTTGGTTTGAAACTTAAAAGATTTGGTTAAATATTCCACTTTTTGGTTTAAAATTGAACTTTTTTGTTATAAAGCAGTTTTTTATTGTTTAAAAATTAATTTCTCTACTTGAAAACTTCACGTTTGATGAAATTCCATGTTTTCAGATTGAAAATTGAACTGTTTTGTAAAAAATTTGCTGTTTCGAATTATAATTCAAAAATTTGCTAGAAAATTCGACAATTTGGTAGATAATTCAACAATTTTTTCAGAAAATTTAACTATTTCGTTAAAAATCTACTTGATTGTTGAAAATTTCTATTTTCAGTGAAAAATCAACTATTCAGAAGAAAAGTAAGTAAAAGCTTGAGGCTTTTGGTAAAATTTGGGCCTTAAGGCTGATTGGGACTTACAATTTTAAACAAAGTGTCTTACGACTTATGGTTTGGGATTTGCGGTTTGCGATTACAATTTGAAACTTACTGATTTGGACCTTATATTTTTGTTTCTGATTATTTTGGGCCTTCATTTATCTTCCATTCTTTCTGTACATTTCGGCACGGTTGGGCCTTACGAATTATCACTTGCTGAGTGGGACTTACAATTTTTAACTAAGTGTTTCACGTCTCACGGTTTGGGATTGGCAGTTTAAAGCAATTTGAAACTAATTGTTTAGGGCCTTATAATTTTGGGTCCCATGATTTTAGGCCTTTATTTATCTTCCAGCCTTTTGTCAACAATTCAATAAGGATAATTCGAAATATTTTTTATTTCAATTCCAGAATGATTCATCGTCATTTAATTAGAGTTTGCCTCCTTTGTTAGTGTCTTATTCTGGTCGCTCGACCTTCGAGAGTAAAAAGAAGACTCGTTTTCGAGACTCGACCTTCCCTAATTAAGCCTCGCCTGTAATTAACCTGCGTATGTGTACGTAACGAGGAGTGCGCATTTCAGAGACAAAGAGAGTTGTACAGAGTTAATCAGGAGTCTATCTAGCACTTAAAAACCACCAACAAGAAGTCTACGTAACCCCTGCTTAATTGGATTGAAGAAAACGATCTTTTAATTCAATGAAAACATTTTGAATTACACAGTTCCTTTTTCGAATCAGATAGTCATGATACAAAACTTCTTGGAATCCTGAATTCAAGATACTGAAATTTAAAGCAAATTTTTATTTAAATTTCGCGCCAGAATTGAGCGAGGGCACACTTGAACGTAACCTCTAATTTGGGCATTATCTGGCACCAAATTTGAATTCTAGAGTTTCGTTTTCTTTGAAAGATTAAATTGTTTATCGAAATAAAAGAAATTGTAAAACAAAAAAAACAGTTTCTAACAAAAGAGTTGAATTTGCAATAAAAAAGTTACTTTTCAAACAAATAGTTTAAGTTTTACCGAAATATTTAAATTTTTAACGAAATACTTACATTTTTAACCAAAATAGATGAATTTTCAACAAAATATAGCTGAATCCTCAACAAAATCAGATTATTTTCTATAAAAATGTTAGAATTTTAAAAAAAACGATCTTTTTGTACTGAAATAAATAAATTTTGAAACCAGGAAGCCGATTTTTTAAACAAGAAAGTTAAAAATTTTCCTATACATTTTGGAAATTTTAAGCTAAAAAGACGAATTTTCTGCAAAACCGTTGCATTTTCAAACCGAAATTTGAAAAGGATGAAGAATCAGACAATAATGATACAAAAATTCTTGAATTCCAGAATTCACGAAAGAAAAATTAAAAGCAAATTGTAGTTTAAATTTCACGCCAAAATTTTGTAAGTCCAACTTTGAATGTAACCTCGAATTTGAGCATGATCTGGCGCGAAATCTAAATTGTATTATTTTGTTTTATTTGAAAAATTATAATAATATAATATTTAGAATAAAATTCGAATTCAGTAAGAGACATGTCACTTAACCAGTCAAATAGTTTGATTTTCTTCCAAAATAGTTAAATTTTCAACAAAATACATATATTCTTAACCAAATAGTCGACTTTTTTACCATTTCTAAACTTAAAAAAAAAACGAATTTTTAACCAAAGAGTTTAATTCCCAACAAAAAGTGATTTATTTTCAACTAAATTGCTGAATTTTCTACTAAAATGTTTGGATTTTCTACATTCGTAAAAAAAAGTTATATTTTTAAGCAAAATAATGCATTTTTAACGGAATAACTTAATTTTCAACAAATTAGTTCAACTTTTAACTAAGTCGGTAAATTTTAAACCAAAATGGTTGAATTTTCAACAACAAAATTTAATTTTAAAACAAATAGCCGAATTTTCTACTCAAATACTTAATTTTTCTATCCGAAAAAAACAAATGATTCTAAACCAAAATAGTAATTTGAAAAAATAGTAGTTAAATTTTGAATAAAAAAAAAAACGAATTTTCAACAAAGAAGTGAAATTTCTAATAAAAAAGTTATTTTTTCACCAAATGGTTGAATTTGCTACCTAAATGATTATATTTTCTAGGAAAAGAAAAAGAAAAGAATTAGAAACATAGTAGTTAAATTTCCAACTTAAGAGATAAATTTTAAACTAAAATTATAAATCTTCAAACAAACAGCTGAATTTTTAGCAAAATATTTTAAACTTCTCCTTAAAATTTTTTACAAAAAGAAAACAATTAAAAAAAAAACATTTTTTAACCAAAGGGTTGAACTTTTAAAAAAATGTTTGTTAATTTTCCACCAATATTGTTAAATTTTTAACAACAGAAAAAGATACTCATATTAAAAAAAAAGAAATTTTGAAACGAATAAGCCGAATTTTGAGACAAGAAGGAAAAAAGTTTTTATTTCTACCAAAAACTATTTGAACTTAAAATCAGTTACAGTTGAATTCAAATGAAGAAGACAAATTTTCGAAAAAACATCTGAATATTCAACCAAATTAGATTCATTTTCTACACAAAAATTGAATTTCCAATGAAGAGAAACAAGGGAGATTTTTTTTACCAAAAAGATAACTTTGAAAACCAAAAAGCCAAATTTTTAAGAAAGAAAAAAATCCTAAATTTTTAAAAACTTTCTAGTTAAAAAAACAAAACTTTTTGGAATCTCTAATTTAAAATATATGTAAATTTAAATTTCGCGTTAGAATTTGGCAAGGCCACATTTAAACCTAACCTTGAATTTGGACATGATCTGGCGCAAAATTTAAATTTTAAAATGTTGTTTTCTCTAAAAAATTATAAATAGAATCTTTTTGACCCATTTATAAATAAAAAACGAGCGAAAACGATAGAGAAACAAGTGTCTGGAATAAATTGAAAGATAAAAATGTATCAGGAGTCACACAATTATTATACAAAACTTCTTGAAATCCTGAATTCAAAATATTGTAATTTAAAGCAGATGGTAATTTAAATTTCGCGCCAGAATTTTGCGAGACATGATCTGGCGCGAAATTTGAATCACATAATTTAGTTTTCTTTGGGAAATTAGAAATAGTATCATTTTCAGCTATTTAAAAATAACTAAAATAATAAAACAAAGAAAGCAGATAAAAAACAGGTTTTTCGAATAAATCGAGTCAAAGTATTTTCACGTCTACCTGGGGGTTGTCGGATTGAAAGCCGGGGGGGTGTTAAGTGCATAATGAATAAAGATAAAAGCGGTAGGAAAGGATAGAGAATAAACAGAAAAAAATAAAGAAGGCGGCGGAAGTCAGCCAACCGCAGCGAGCCAAGGCTGCCAGAACCACCCAACCTGGAAAGCGGATCTCGCAGTCAAATAAAGACCGTTTCTCGAATAAGAAAAGTCAGCCGATGCCAACTCAGATATAAAGCAAACTCCCTTTGTCTCCGCGCTCGGCCAGTCGAACGTAGCGACTTTAGCAAGAACAATAATTAGTCTGTGATTAACAAAGCTTCTCGAAATAAATCTCTCCAGACTATAATTTACTCTAGCATTTTTTACTGCGAAATATTATTAGCCAGAAGCTGCATATTTTTGGGCCTTACATTCTTGGACATTATACTTTTCGGACTTCTAGTCTTGGGCCTTGCAGTTTTGGACCGTTCAACATCTATAGTATCTTATTAGAATTTTTTAAATTTTTTGTTATTGTTCTGGGACAAATATTTTTGTACCCTTTATTGGGTCTTATTTTGGGGCCTTATGGTCCAAAACCTTATTTGTATGTCCTTAATTTTTTAGTCTAATTTGTAGACTTCTATTTAGGGCCTTATCGTTTAAAATCTTATTTGTAGGGCCTTAATTTTTAAATCTTATTTCTCGACTCCTATTTCGGGCCTTATTGTTTAACTCTTTATTTGTAGATCTTCAATTTTTTCGTCTGGCTTCAGGACATTTATTTTTGTACTCTTTTTTGGATCTTTTTTAGACTCCTATTTTGGGCCTTATGGTTTGAATACTTATTTGTAGGTCTTGCATTTTTCTTCTCACCTTAGGTTCCAATTTTGGGCCTTATTGCTTAAATCCTTATTTGTAGGTCTTTCATTTTTAGGCTTCTTTTTAGACTCCTATTTTGGGCCTTATGATTTCGATCCTTATTTGTAGGCCTTTTATTTTCGGCTAATTTTTAAACTCCTATTTTGGGCCTTATGGTTTAAATACTTATTGGTAGATCTTTATTTTTTAGGGGGTTTTTTGGATTTTATTTTGGGGCTTCAGGGTTCAAAACCTTATTTGTATGTCCTAAATTTCTTAGTCTAATTTGTAGACTCCTTTTTGGGCCTTATAGCTTAAAACCTTATTTGTAGATCCTAAATTTTGTAGTTTTATTTTTATACTCCTATTTTGGGCCTAATGGTTTAAATCCTTATTTGTAGATCATCAATTTTTTGGTCTGGCTTCGAGACATTTGTTTTTGTACATTTTTTTTTGGGTCTTACTTTGGGGCTAAAATTGTTGGGCCTCATGGTTGAAAACCTTATTTGTAGGTCTTCAACTTTTTTTAAATTTTTAGACTCCTATTTTGGGCCTCATGGTTTGAATCCTTACTTGTAGATCTTTAATTTTTTACTCATATTTTTAAACTTCTCTATTATGATCCTCATGGCTTGAAACCTTGTTTGTAGATCTTCAATTTTCATGTTTAACTTCGGGACATTTATTTTTGTACCTTTTTTGGATCTTACCTATTTGGGCCTTATGGTTTCAAACCTTATTTGTAGGTCCTAAATTTTGTAGTCTTATTTTTAGACTCCTATTTTGGACCTTATAGTTTAAATCCTTATTTGCAGGTCTTCCATTTTCAGTCTTATTTTTAGACTCCTATTTTGGGCATTATTGTTTACACCCTTAACTACAGGCCTTCAATTTTTGTGTCTGGTTTCGAGACATATATTTTTGTATCTTAAGCTGTTGATCCTTGTTTTAAAGCTTATATTTTTGGGCCTTGCGGTTTAAAACCTTTTTTTTCGGTTTTAAACTTTTTTCAAGGCTTATATTTTTGGGTCTTTTGGTCCGAAACATTCATCGGCCATTAGTATTCAATTTTTAATGTTATTTTGAAACTTTTGTTGTGGGCCTCATGCTTCACAACCTCATTTGTATGTCTTAAATTTTTTGGCCTTGTTTCAGGACATATAATTTTGTGCCTTAAGCTTTTGGGTACGTTTTTGGGGCTTAAATCAGTGGTCCTCATATATTGAAACCTTATTTTTGGGTCTTTTATTTTTTTGTTTAAAGTTCATATTTTTGGGCCTCATGGTTCTAAAATTTATTTTTAGACAGTCAATTTTTAATCTTATTTTGAGACGCACATTTTTGGGACATGTGGTTATTTGCAGGGCTTCGATTTTTGGGTCTGGTTTCGGGATATATTCTTCTACCTTAAGCTCTTGGGCCTTGTTTTGCGGCTTGTACTTTTAGGCCTCATGGTTTGAAAACTTATTTTTGGGTCTTCAATTTTTGGGCCTTGTTTCGGGAAATATATATATTTTTTCCTCAAGCTTTTGAGCCCAGTTTTGTGGCTTATATTTGTAGGCCTCATAAATGCAATTTTTTGTTTTTTTAGGCTTAAATTTTTGGGCCATTAATTTTTTAGCATTGCATCTTTCGGTCTCAATTAGGGCGCCTATAGTTATGGGTCTAACGCTGTAACACTTTAGTTTAGGACAAAAATTGTTGTCTCGTTTTGGGTCCTATATTTTTAGGTCTTATGATTTCACACCTTATTTGTAGGTCTTCCATTTTTTAGGATTGTTTTGAGACACCTATTTTTGGACCTTATGGTTTGAATCCTAATTTGTAAGTTTTTAATTCTTGGGTCTGGTTTCGGGACGATATTTTTGTACTTTAAACTCTTATGCTTTATTTTGCAGATTATAGTTTGATACCTTATTGTTTAAAACCTTATATTTGGGCACTAAATTTTTGTAAGGCTTATATTTTGGGGCCTAATGCTTTAAAACCTTAGAGTTACATTAGTCTTCTATTTTTGGTCTTATTTTGAAACTCCCGTTTCTGGGCCTTATGGTTTGAAACCTTATTTGCAGCTCATCCATTTTTGGGCCTTATTTTAAGACATGTGATGTTGTGTCATGAGTTTTTTTGTTTCCTATTTCCGTACTTATATCTTTGGGTCTTATGGTTTGAAGCCTTATTTTTATATCTTGAATGATTTTGTTCCGTTTGGGACAAGTGTTTTTAGGCCTTTAGAGCTATAATCTTATACCTTTGGATCTTATTTTTGGACATAAATTATTCAGCTTTGAATTTTTCATTCTAAATTATGGATGCCTTTAGTTATGGGTCTAATACCTTAGTTTTAGAAAAAAATTGACTCTCGTTTTAGGTCTTATATTTTTGGGCCTTATAGTTCTGTATATAGTTTTTACGACCCTTTTTCTTTCATTATTTAAGGTTTGGACCGCCAGACATTTTTTTAAATTTGGGCGTTATTTTGGTTTTTTAATGTGTTCTTTTTTTTAACTTGTTTTTTGGGCCTTATTGATTGAAACGTTACCATTTTAATTCTTGTTTCGAAACATATATTGTTGTATCTTAAATTCTTGTGACTTGGGTGAAACTTATATTTTTGGGCCTTATAGTTTGCTATCTTATTTTTATGGCACTTAAGGTTTTAAGAATTATGGCTTTGAACCATCCAATATCTAAAATATTGGGCCTTATATTTTTTCATGGTAGATCTGATTGTAAAGCTTAAATTTTCAGACCTTACATGAGGAGCTTGCATTTTTTATATTATATTTTGGGATTTTTTATGACACTTCTGATTTTGCGCTTTGTGACTTTTGACATTTCAGTGGCCATCATATTTGGGCCTTTTCGGTTCTTTTTCGAGACCTATGTATTGGATCTAAAAATCAATTTGATACCTTTATTTTGATATCTTGTCAGTCTTGGTCGAACGTAAATTTTTTCCCTTCTTGAAATAGTTTTAAAGGGCTGAATCTTAAACTTTAAAACGCAATTTAATAGATGATAACACTGCAGACTTTACCTCAAAAGTCATTAGTGAATACAATGCCGTCTGACAAAGGACATTTGAGATAATTTATTTTTTTCACATTGCAATTTAATCTTATTTTTAAAATATGTAGATTCTGTTTCCCTATTCATATTCTCCTTAAACCGTAAGTGTAAGGTAAGTGTAACACGTAAAAAACCATCAATCACTCGAACCTCGAACTGTAGCGGTAACTTCAGAATAGAGGTTTTCCTTAGACTACCGAGCCCAGAGGCAAAAAACAGTAGCGGTCTATTTAGCCACCAAAACAATCTTGCGGAACTTAACGATCAGGACGAATAGCCCGCAGGTAAGTTTCATTCAAAACCTTCACTTTTCGATTTAATGACAGAAACTCCCCAATTACGTAATTAATTAGAAAATTACACTCTTAAGCTCGCTTTCACTTTTCATTTCAATGGAATAGACTTCCAAATCAAAAAATATATATATATATATAATTTTTGGTTGAGAACCACCGCAGAAAGAGCAATTTTGGGCGGGGCTAACGTGTGGCGAGCTCCCACTCCTAGTTTCTGAGCCAACGTCGCGTTTAAATTCCCCACCACCGCAGCGGTTTTCATTCAAGAAACTAATATAAAAAGTAACAGCCCAAAATTATAAGAAAATTGGATATTCAATTCAGTATAAAACCATTCTAATTACTGAAATTCAAAGACGAAATTAATTGCATTTAAAAAAAGGAAATAGTTAAATTTTCAACTAAAACAGATTTTCTAAATAAAATAGATGAATTCTTTAACCTAAAAAGACAAATTTTTTAAAAGAAAATTTGAATTTAAATTAAAAAAGTTGAATTTTTAACGAAGAAGTTCATTTTCAACCCAGAAAGATGACTTTTCTACCATAAATTATGAATTTTCTACCAAAAGACAAATTTTAACAAAAAAGTTTTATCCTCCAACATTTGAAAAAAATACTTTTGGTTTTAAACCAAAAGTATTAATTTTGAATAAAAAAAATCATTTTCAGCCCAAAAGTTTAATTTTCTACCAAATTATTAAAATTTCAATTAAAATGGCACATCAATTGTAGTATATATTTTTTTAAGTAGTTAGCGAAATTTTAAATCCAGTCGTTGAATTTCTAATTTAAAGAATAATTATTTTTAAAAGAATAGATGAATTCTGAATTAAAACAGAGTAATTTTCAAGCAAAGTTTTTAATTTTCAACCAAAAAGGATTAAAGATTCAATTTTTAACAACAAAGACAAATTTTTAATAAAATACATGAATTTTTAATCAAAAATATAATGTTTGGAAAAATGATGGAACAGTTCCATTTTTAGTTAAATAAATATTTCTTAATCATAAAAAGACGAGTTTCAGACAAAACACGTTTTAAACCAAAGAGATAAATTTTCAACAAAATTGTTCAAACAAAAAAAAATTAATTTTTATCAAAGTATTTTGACTTTTAACCAATCAGTTAAATTTTATACCAAAAAAGATGGCTCTGGAACAAAATATTAAATTTGTCATTATATGTTATTTAACAACCAATAAAATGTGAGTGATCTAGTTAGTTGTAAAAACTGCAATAAATTTAAAAACAAATGACAATGTGATTGATCGCCTTATATTTTAAAAACTGCATGAAATTCAAAAACAAATAACAATGTGATTTATCGTCTTTTGTTTGAAACAGCCAGTAGTTAAGAAACAAATGAAAGTGTGAGTGATCACCTTATGTTTCAGAACTGTATGAAATTTGTAAAAAAGCAACAATGTGATTAATCGGTCTATGTTTTAAAATTGCATGAAATTCAAAAACAAATGACAATGTGATTGATCGTCTTATGTTTTAGAACTGCATGCAATCCAGAAATGAATAAAGTGTGAGTGATCGGCTTTTTTAAAATTGTTAGGAAAATAGAAATGAACGACAATGTTATTGATCCTCTTATGTTTCAGAAGCGCATGACATTAGGAAAAAATGGCAATGTGAGTGATCAGCTGATTTTTTTAAACTGTATGAAATTCAAAAACGAATGAAATATGAGTGATCGTCTTATGTTTTAGAACTGCATTAAATCCAGAAAAAAATGACAATGTGATTGATCGGCTATGTGTTAGAACTGTATGAAACTCATGAATCTAATGTCTCACTAATGTATAAAATTCAGAAACAAGTGCAATATGAGCGATCGTCTAATATTTTAGAACTGCATGAAATTTACAAACAAGTGGCAATGCGAGTGATCGTCTTTTGTCTTAGATTTTGCTTGAGATTCAGAAACAAATGACAATCTGATTGATCGTCTCATGTTTCAGAACTGTATGAAATTCAGAAATAAATGAAATATGAGTGATCGTCTTATATTTTAGAACTGCATCAAATTCAGAAGCAAATAAGAATCTGAATAATCACCTTAAAATTAAGAACTGCATCAAATTCAGAAATCAGTGACAATGTGATTGATCGTCTTATATTTAAAAGCTGTATGAAATAAAAAAATAAGAATGTGAGTCATCGGCTTATGTTTTAGAATTGTATGAAACTCATAAATATAATGTTTCACAAATATATAAAATTCAGAAATAAATTAAATATGAGTGATCGTCTTAGGATTTAAAACTCTATGAAAATCAGAAACAAATAACAATGTAAGTGATCACCTTATATTTTAGAAGTTTATGAAACTCATAAAAAGTAACAATGTGATTGATCGTCTTGTATATTTAGAACTGCATGAAATTCGGAAATAAATAACAATGTAAAGGAGAGTCTTATGTTTTCGAACATTATCAAACTTTTAAAAAAATAACAATGTGATTGATCGTCTTTTTTTCAGAGCTGCATGAAATTTTGAAACAAATGCCAATGAAAATCAGAAACAAATACCAATTTCAGTGATCGCCTTATATTTTAGAAGTGTCACAAACTCATAAAAAAAGTAAAAATGTGATTGATTGTCCTTGTTAAAAAGAATTTTTAGTGATAAGGGATAAAAAGGAAAAAAAGGGAAAACAGGGGTAAAAGTAAAAGAGTCGAGTTCCGGTAGCAGTTGTAGAAAAAGATCGTTCGACGATCGATCGGCACCCTGAAAATACCGTTTGGTTTGATTCGCACGAGTTGGGTGCTTCGAACTAAGAACCGATAACGGTATTTATTATGTGGAGCCTTCAGCGATTCTGTTGGTCCGCGAACCACGTAGTTTGCGTAAGAATTGATTGCTGTGTCGTTAAGAATGCAACTATTATCGTGTCCGCACTATCCATTGTGCACGTACTTCGCGTACTTATATCCCATAACAGTACCAAGAACGGGTAGTGATAAATTGATACCCGGTAGCAAAACGAAAATATTTTACATTTTCTGCATACAGATTCCTCTTACCGACATTTACCGACATCTAGCCGATTCGAGGGTTCGTGTCCCTGCTACATTTGACTAAAAATAATTATTGATATCACTATCAAATCAGGAGAAATAGTGTGATTTTTCATGAAAATAGAGGAATACTAGGTAATAAAAAGAAAAAAAAATTAAAAGGCAATTGAATTTTCTCTGCAAAAAATAATATTTTTCAACAAAATGGTAGAATTTTTGAAAAAGGGTTGACTTTTGATATAATTGTTAATGTTTCATTGATTACATTTTTTAACTAAATAATCGAATTTTTAAACCAAAAAATTAATTTTCGCCCAAAAAGTTAAAGTTTTAAGCGGAAGAATAAAATTTTAACAAATGAATTAAATTTTTTATTAAATAGTGGAATTTTTAACAAAAAACATATTAAATTTAGTCAAAAAATTTCATTACAACCAAATAGATGAACTTTCACTAATAGAAAGGAATTTTTAAAGAAAAATATAATCGCTGATATTTCAGCCAAAAAAATATTTTAATTGTAGATCAAAATCAGTCGAATTTAACCAACAACAACAATTTTCAAACAAATATAATGGCTGATATTTAAATTAAAAAATGTTTTTGTTTTAAATAAAAAAAATTTTGAATTCAAGCACGAAAAATAATTATCAACATAATATTGAATTTTTGACAAAAAAAAATGTTAAACGAAAATGATCAATGTTCAACCAAGAATGAAATAGTTACATTCTCCTTTAAAAAAATGTACTTTCAGTGAGAAATAATAAATTTTTAATGAAATAAAAATATTTTCAATCAATAAATTTTCAATGAAATAACCAAATTTTTAAGCAAAAAGGTCAAGTCTAAACAAAAAAATATTCAACAAAAAAGATCGATTTTCGAACCAAAAATTTGCATCGTGAATAAAAAAAGATAAAATTTCTACAGGCAAAGATCAATTTTCAACCAAGAAATATTTTTTTTTCAAATAGAACAAAAATTATTCAAACATTCAAACTTAATTGTAATTAATTAAATAAAAAAATTTTAATTTAAGAAATTTCAAAAGAGAAATATTCTTTATTTAAAATAGAACAAAAATGTTAAACAAATTGTTCAATTTGTAAACCCAAGAGGTCATTTCCAATAAAACAGTTAATTTTCAATCAAATATTTGATTTTTGAACTAAAAACTATCAATTTTGATCTAAAAATGAAAGAGTCAAATTTTTAGTTCAAAAAATTTATTTTTAACAACAAAAAATCGAATTTTCGAAAAATTTCCTAACTGTCAACCAACAAAAATTAAAGTTTTAACTAAAACGATTAATTTCTAACAAAAATGTAAAAGTTAATTTTCAGTTGATAAATAATTTTCAAATAACATTTTTTTTCACAAGCTTGTTAAATCTTTAATCAATAAAATGAACGTTGAACAAAGAAGTTCAATTTTCAACCGAGTACTTAAAATCTTTAACCAAAATGGATTAATTTTGTAATATAAAATAGTTGAATTTTGAACCCAAAAATATAAACTTTAAAACAAAAAGATCGCTGTTAACCAGAAAGTTAATTTTAACCCAAAAAACGAATTTTCAACAATTAAATTAAATTTCAGTCAAATATTGTAATTTTAAACTAAAAAAAATCAATAATCTAAAATAGAATAGAAAAATATATATTTGAAAACATTGATTTTTAATAAAAAACGAAGTTTATAAAAAAAATAGCTCAATTTTATTAATTAATTCCCAGTGAAAAATTTGAAGGTTTAATTTTTGTATAAAAACGATTAATTTTAAACCAAAAATATTATATTTAAATCTTCAACCAAATAATAAAATTTCCAGCTGAAAAAGAAATTTTAAACAAAAATTTTATTTCTAACCAAATAAATTAAATTTCAATTAAAAAGGATCGACGTTTATCCTAAAATGGAATACCTAAATTTGCAGTTGAAAAAATGGATTTTTTGCTTAGATAGAAGAATTTACAAAAAAATATTATTTATATTCGAGCAAGTTGTTGATTTTTCAACTAAAATAAACAAATTCTGAAAAGAAAAACAAAAATCTTCAATCTTTTTAATTTTTAATAAAAAAAATAAATGTTTAACCAAGTTTAAGTTTCAACCAAGTATCATAGTTGAATTGTAAACAAAATTTCAATTACAAATTTCAGGTTTGAATTTTCGATTGGAAATAAATCATTTTTAACCAAATAGTAGAATTTGGAATCAAAATATATAATTTCCAAATTGAAAATACGATAGTAAACTTAAAAAAATTAACTTTTAAAGAAAAACGTAATAATTTATACTTCAATCGAAGATTTTAATTTTTAAATAAATAACAGTTTCATTTTCAACTCAAGCGTACAAATTTGAACAACAATTTTTCAAAAAACATTCTTCAATCTGTTAGCAATATAATCAATTTCGGACAAAGTTTAATTATTAATCAAGTATTATAGTTAAATTTAAAAAAAATCTAAATGAAAATTTCTGAGTTGAATTTTCAACTAAAAACGATTAATAATTAATTAAATAGTCGGATTTTTTACCTATATAGATAAATTTCAAATTAAAATATAATAGTAGACTTTTCAATTAAAAAGAATTAATTCTCCACGAAAAATGTAATAATTTTTTTTGAACCAAAGGAGGTTTTAGTTTTTAAATAAATATCAGTTGAATTTTGAACTAAAAAGAAACAAATTTAGACCCAATAAAAATTATTTTTTAAACTTGTAATAATAAAATTAACGCATAAAGTACATTTAAATTTAATTTAAATTAACATTTTCTAACATTAGATTTAACTATTCCATTTTGGATTATTGATTGTTTTTTTAACTTAAAATTTCAATTTTTGTTATTAAGACATTTTTTGACAATTCGGTATCTTTTGGGTTAAAAATTGGGTTAATTTTTTTCAATACAAAATATCATTGAAAAATTTCAGAGTTAAATTTTCAACTGAAAATGACTAATTTTCAATTAAATAGTAGAATTTTTGATCAAAAGAGATTAATTCCAAATTCAAAATATAATAGTACACGTTTTAATTAAAAAGAACTAAATCTCAACGAAAAATGTAATAATTGTAACTACAACCAAAGAAGATTTTAATTAAAAAAAAAAGAAGTTGAATTTTCAACCAAAAAAAAAGAATTTTAAACCCAATAAAAAATACTTTTTCGACCTTCAATCTTTTAATAATAAAATTAAGGTTTAACATAAATTTAAATTTAATATAAATTTTCTATCAATTATTTATCATTTATTATATATATTTATATATATATATATATATAGTTTTTTAAAATTTAATTAAAGTTTAAATTAACGTTTTCAAACTTTAGATTTAACTATTCCATTTTCGATTATTGATTTTTTTTAAGATTACAATATTTGTTTGAAAATTTGTCTTCTTACACTAAGAAAAATGGTTAGTTAAGTCAACTATTTAGTTAGTAATATATGCTACTGCTATTTTATTAGTTGATACTGCTATTTGATTAGCGGTCACAACAATTCCATTAGTTGCAGTGACTATTCAGTTAGTACCAGCAACTAAGTAAATGGTTATTCCAACTAATAAAATAGCATTAACATATCTTACAAACTGAATAGTTGGCCCAACTAAACATTTTTTCAGTGTAAATTAAAATTTCACATAGTGGATAAAAACGATATTTGTTTTGTAAAAAACTATCTCTTTGGTTGAAAGTTTATATTTTTGAGTTCAAAATTCGACTGTTTTTTATTCGAAAATTAAATCATTTAGGTTATGAATTTCAAATACTTGGTTGAGAATTGAACTACTTTGTTGAAAATTCATTTGTTTGATTAAATTTCTAACAAGTTTCTTGAAAAGAAAATTTTATTTTAAAATGATTTTTTACATTTTTTGTTAGAAATTCATCGCTTTAGTTCAAACTTCCATTTTTGTTGGTTAACAATTGAGACATTTTTTGGTTTCGAGTTTCAACCAAGTAGTTAAAGTTTAAACTAAAAATAATCCACTTTTAAAAAAATATATAAATAAATATAAATATAAATAATCAATATAATAATTTATATGATAAATATAAATAAATATAGATTTCCATTTGAAAAAATTCATTTCCACCAATGAAATAGAAATTTTCCATTAAAAAGGATTAACTTTCAAAGGAAAATATTTAGAGTTTATAATCTAGATCTTGATCGGTACCTTATGTATAAATATTTTGAAATAAAATGAAGAAGAAAAGATGGGTGTGTCTTTGGTTTTGACATTGGGATCAGCGACTCGATATGATCAGTGATTGTCAAAGATTGAACGGTACCAAACAAAAAGTTAATCTAGAAGCATGAGATCAAAAAAATTTCAAGTCATCGTCCTGCTGATCCAAGAATATCCATCTGGCTAGATTTATTTTACTCATCAGACTTATCTGCCTGCCTCTCAAATCAGATAATCCCAGATTTACAATAATAATCTACTTATTACGCTCTCGAAAAAAAGAACAAGAAAAATACAATGACATTTTTTACATGACATTGTCATGAAGGTGTCTGCCTGTCGCTAATAAACTTTCAAAGAAACTTGTTGAGTCTGTTTTTAATTTTTTTTTTATTTTTTTTTATGAATAAATAAATATGGCGAAAAAATGAGCATTTTTTCTATTTGACGTTCCCGGTGCTCGTCAATAATAGGAAAATTGTTGTAATTGCCGACATTTTATAGATTTACGTTAAATAAAGATATTCCATCATGATACAATAAACAAGTAAATTTTTTATAAGCAAATTATTTGTTAAAAATGTGTTTTCTATCATTTTCAATAATTAAACGTTTTTTTAAAAGTTATATTGCAGGAAATTTGAATGAAAGCAATATAATAATGAGAAAAATTGTTCTTAAGACTATTCTTGTTAATATTATAAACAAATTTAATAAGCAAATGCATTATTCGGGCATCTGTTGACCAATAAATACTTTTTTTCGATGGTAATCCTTTTAATTGAGAACTTCAGGTTAATTTCAGCAACAATTATCATCAGTTCATAAATTTTATGACTTTTTAAACAAATTTAATAAACAAATGCATTATTTGCGCATTTGTCGACGGAAAAACTAATTTTTTTCGAAGTGAGTTTTTTTAAAATTAGGAACCTCATGATAATTTCAGAAAGTCCATAATTTGTTTATGAATTTTATGATTTTATAAAACTAATTTAATAAACAAATGCATTATTCGAGCACTTATCGACGGAAAAATTCGTTTTTTTTAATGCCAGTCCTTTTAATTGGGAACTTCATTATAACTTTTGCAACATCTATAACTATTTGATAAAAATTTTTTTAAAACAAATTTAATAAACAAATGCATTATTCGGGCATCTGCTGACCAAAAAATAGTTTTTTTTCGATGTCAATCCTTTTAATTGAAAACTTCAGGTTAATTTCAACAACATTCATAATCAGTTAATAAATTTTATGATTTTTCAAACAAATGCATTATTTGCGCATTTGTCGACGGAAAACTCATTTTTTTCGATGTCAGTTTTTTTCTAAATTAGGAACCTCATGATAATTTCAGAAAATTCATCATTTGTTGATAAATCGTATCATGAGGTTCCTAATTTCAATAAATTGTCATAAAAAAACGAATTATTCTTACGAGAAATGCCTGAATAATGCATTTGTTTAAAATATTAAAAAGAATAGTCTCAAGAGAAATTTTTTTCATTCAAATTTCTTGCAATATAACTTTAAAAAGCGTTCAATCATTGAAAATTATAGAAAACACATTTTTACCAAAAATTTGTTTGTAAACAATTTTTTTATTGTATAAAGATGAAATTTCTTTAAAAATTCATAATTTTAACATAAAATTCAGCTCTCTGATTAAAAATTGAAGTACTTTGTTGAAAGTTACCCGTTTGATGGTAAAAATTAATTTTTGTAACTAATAATTTTAGTAATTTGTTAAAAATTAACTTTTTTGTACCAATATTTCATATTCTCGAATTGAAAATTCAACTCTTCTGGCTAAAAAAATTCCCGTTTTTGTTTTAAAATTCCACAATTATGTAGGCAATTTAACTACGATACATTTTTTTTGTTTTATAAAATTTAATTACTTTTTAGAAGATTTAATATTTTATATATTATAAAAATTAATTTTTTCCGATGTCAAATTTGATAAAAAAAATCTTCTTGGTTAAAAATGCAACTATTTGCTTAAGAATTTGTGTATTTTGTTAATAATTCGTCTTTTTTAGCGAAAAAAAAATCAACTATTTGATTAGAAGTGAATGTATTTTGTTAAAAATTCGCCTTTATTTATCAAAAGAAAAATCATTTTAAAAATTGATACTTGTGGTTGAAAATTTAATTATGGTTGAAAATTGGACCTCTATTTCGTAGAAAGCTTATATTTTTAGCTTTGAACTTCCACTTTTTGGTTTAAAATGTATTTATTTTTATGAGAATTCCTTTTTTTACAGTAGAAAATTAATTTTCCTGGTTAACAACTCATCTTTTTTCAACTTGAAAATTCTACATTTTGAATAAAGATTTTTTTCCTTTTTTGACTGAAAAATCCTTTTTGTTGTGATTCAAGTAATTTGTTGCAATTTCATATTTTTTGGTTTATTTTATTCTTTTCGGCTGAAAGTAAAAATCTGTCCTTCGTTAAAATATCGTCTATTGTATTTCTTTTTATAAGTTCATCTTTTCTGGTTAAAAATTTGCAATTAACTATTTGAAAACTAAACTATTTTTTTTTAAATAATACGAAACAGTACGGTTTTACAAAACTATATTCTCCCCTACTTTTAGATAACCCCTCAATAAATTTACGAAAAAAAATGTATTCGGAAAAAATACGTTGTATAGGTTCATGGGGGGGGGGGGAAGGGGGCAAAATAAACGAAAAATCTCATAATAAGGTGGCTTAAATTAAAAAAAAATCACAAGTCCACAAGTAATTTATGAACCATTTTAAGTTTTTTAATTCAAATGTTGTGTCTTAAATTGTGTCTTTAAAACGATTAAATTTACAAAAAAATGTTGACAAATAATATTCCCAAAATTATTCAAACTAATTCTTTGATCAGAAAATAGACATAAGGTGTAACGTAAAATAATTATTTGATTTTTAGTTCTTAAAAATTATTAATCGATTTTTAATTTAAGGAAACGAATACCTTTTTTATTACAAGTATGAATTTGAAATCATTTTTAATATCTCCACGCACTTTACTATTATTATTTGTTGTAAGTAATTATAAAGAAAAATAAAACAAAATAAATAATTTTAAATCAGCGCGCCAAAGGTAACTAATCAAGTAGTCGACTCGACGCATGCGCAATACGAAAATACCCAAAAATTGGGAGTGCTAGAGCGTTCGCCTCAATCCCTACTTCCCAACCTAAATCCGCCATTAAATAAAGTACAGGGATTAAAATAAGTGGTCAACCATAAAAATATTATCTAATTAACAATAAACCAGCATGAACACTAATTTCCATAAATTACGTTGACATCCATAAATCCCGGAAGATTTATGATTTGCTTCGCCACAATTAAGGTTTCCGAAGAGAATTTTTTTTCACGTGCCCACCCCCCTTCACCCCCACCCAAGCACCTTAATTTTATTCACGCGGTTCTCTGCCATTAAAGCAACAACACACACGCGGTAAATTATCTTGAACAGTTCCGCCTTCCTTGGATAGTGACTGGATTCTCCTGATTTTTCTCTTACTGAAATCACAGTCCTGAGATTCCGGATAAAACGTCTGGGAGACTCTTTTTTTAAACAAGCGTGACGCATTCTAGCTAGGGTTTAATTACAAGTGGAGAGATAGAACTTTTTTTGTACGGAGGTCTGTTGTCTATTTACAGTTGGGATTTTTACGTAACGGGCCGGACTTGAGTTACGTAACGGATTATAGGGCCTCTCTGCGACCCCCTACCGACCCCTTCCCACCTGTACAAACCGTAACAAGGTATTTTAATGTTGCAGTATTTTTGACGTAGGATCTTTTCTAAACGAAATGAAGTAATACTATAATCCTTTGTCAATTTTGGACCTTAAATACATTTTGGATCCTATATCCGTTTTGGTCCACGTTAATTTTGGACCTGGTGTCAATTTTGGGCCTTGAATAGGATTTGGATCCTCTGCCAGGTTTTGTATCCATTATCCGTATTGGGTCCCATATTAATTTTAGTATTTATACCAATTTTGGGTTCTATACCAATTTTAGGTACTACATCAATTTTAGCCCCTAGCTCAGTTTTTGGTCCTATAATAATTTTGTGCCCTATATCAATTTTTAGGTCACATGTAAGTTTTAGATCCTGCTTCTAATTTGGGCCTTGTGCCAATTTCTGGATCTGTGACGATTTTGGGCCCTATTTCAGTTTTGGGTCCTAAATTAATTTTGGACTCTGTACCAATTTTGGGCCTGATCCCAGTTTTTAGCCCAATGTTGATTTAGGACCCTTTGTCAATTTTAGACCCTATATAAGTTTTGGATCCTACGTCAAGTTTGAGTTTCATGTCAATTTTGAACCCTAGGTCAATTTTGGGTCCTGTTTGAATTTTGGGTCCTTTGTCAACATTAGGCCCTGTATCGGTTTTTGGCTCTATATCTGTTTTGGGCCCTTTAATAAATGTTGGGTCTTGTGTCAATTTGCGGCCATTTTTCAGTTTTTGATCATACTTTGAATTTGGTCTCTGAAAATGTTATTCCCTTCGTCACTTTTGGGCCCTGCGTCATTTTTAGGCCCTATATCAATTTTTGGGTCCTTTGTCCGTTTCGGATCCTATATTAATTATAGGGTCTATAGTATTTTGGGCCCTATTTTTATTTTGGGTCCTGACTCAGTTCTTGTCCCTGTAATATCTGTGGGCCCAATGTGAATTTAGACCCCTATATCATTTTTTATCCTATATCGAATCTGGGCCTTATATCAATTTAAGATCCTACTTTGATTTTGGGCCCTATGCCAGTTTTTGACCCTTTGTTAATTTTGGTCTCTATACAAATTTTGGGTCCTAGATCAGTTTTTGGGTCAATATTAACTTTGGGTCCTATATCAATTTTGGGCTATATAGCAGTTTCTTATCCTACGTCGAATTTGTGCCCCCTGTCAATTTTGATTTCTATGTCAATTTGGGTCCTATTTCAATTTTGGGTCCAATTTGAATTTTGGAACCTATGTCAATGTTTGGCCCTGTATCGATATTTGGCACTATATCTGTTTTTGGCCCTTTATTAATATTGGGCCCTAGGTAAATTTGGGGCCATATGGCAGTTTTGGATCATACGTTGAATTTGAGCTCTGCCAATTTGATGCCCAATGTTAATTTTGGGCCCTAAAGAAGTTTTAGGCCGTATATGAATTTTTAGGTCCTTTATCCGTGTTGGATCCTATATTAATTTTATGATCCACACCAATTTTGAGCCCTATATTTATTTTGGGTCCCAGCTCAGTTTTTGGTACTATATTAACTTTAGGCCCTATGCCAATTTGGACCCTATATGAAATTTTGATCATATAACGAATTTGGACCCTATGTCAATTTTGATTCCCATTTTAGTTTTGAGTCCCATTTTAGGTTTGAGTCCCATTTCAATTTTGGGCCCTATGTCAGTGTTTGGCCTCGTATCAATTTTGAGCTCCGTATCTGTTTTGGAACTTTATTAATGTTGGGTCCTAGGATAATTTGAGACCATATAGTTTATAGTGTTGAGCCCTATGTCTATATTAAGTCGTACGACGCACAGTAGCAACAAAATAACTATTTTGTTAAAAAATAACGTACAGTCCACAAAGATATTTCAATATTATATAATAGACAACAACATTTTTGGTTATCAAATTATTTGTTGAAAGAATGTTTTTTTTTTGCTATTTTCTATAATTTTACGTTTTCTAAAGTTATATTGCAAGAAATTTGGATAAAAACAATGTAATGATGAAGAAATTTCTTCTTGAGACTATTATTGTTCATATTATAAACAATTTAATAAATAAATGCATAAATCACCTATTTTTCAACAGAAAAATTAGCTTCTTCGTCGTCATTTTTTTAAATTAGAAACCTTATGATAATTTTATAAAAATTCATAATTTTTTCATCGATTTTATGATTTTTTAAACAAATGCATTATTCAGGAATTTATAGAAAAAAAAATTCAATTTTTTCGATTAAAACTTTTTTGTTTGGGTACTTCATGATAATTTTAGAAAAAATGCATAATTTTTCTATAAATTTTATGATTTTTTCAAACAATTTTAATAAACAAATGCATTATTGGCACATATCTCGACAGAAAAATTATTTCTGTTCCATGTCAGATTTTTTAATTAGGATCTTCATAGCAAATTCAGCAACATTTATGATTAGTTGATAAATTTAACGGTTTTTTCAAACTAATTTAATAAACAAATGCATTATTCGGACATTTGTCGACGAAAAAGTTATTTTTTCAATCTCAGTCCTTTCAGTTTAAGTTTCCCATTACTTTTATTCTTTTAATAAGGCTGCAGCTTCAGGGTAATGCATTTGTTTATTAAATTTGTTTTTGAAAATATATAAAATTTATCACATAATTATGACTTTTTCTGAAATTATCATGAATTTCCCTATTTAAAAAACTGACACCGAAAAGAAAGAATTTTTCTGTCGGCAGATGTCCTAATAATGCATTTGTTTATTAAAATTGTTAAAGAAAGTCATAAAATTGATCAATAAATAATAAACTTCTTGTGAAATTGTCATGAAGTTCCCCACTGAAAGCACTGGAATTGAAAAAAATCTAATTTTTTGCCGAAAAATGCCTGGATAATGCATTTACTTATTAAATTTGTTTTAAAAAGTCATAAGATTCATAAAAAATATATTAAGTTTTCTAAAATTAGCATAAAGTTCCTAATTTAAAAATGACATAAAAAAAAATTTTCCCTTCAAAAATTCCTGATTACTGCATTTATTTATATTATTATCAATAATTATTAAAAATAGAAGGAGTGTTTTTAACTAAAAAATATCAATTCAAAAAGAAAATTTAAAAGTGGCATTTTCAGTTTCAAAAATTAGTTCTAAACAAACAAAAAATCCATTTTTAACAAAATAGAGTAATTTTCAAACAAAAATATTAACATTCATTCCAAAAAAAATTAACTTTCACATAAAAATATAAACTTCAACAAAAAAATTATTTTTTAACAAAGCAAGTCAACTTAAATTTAAAAAAAAATAGTTTAATGCTTGATTAAATAATATGAAATTTCGACTAAAACAGATAAATTTTTGAATAAAAAAGACAAATTTTCTAAAAAAAATGTTTAAATTTTTAAATAAAAAGAATGGCTTTTTAAAAAAATTGTTGAATTTAAAAGGAACCAGTTGTATTTTTATCCAATAAAGATGAAATTTTTACAAGAGTAGATGCATTTTTAAATTGAAAAGACATTATCAAAAAAATAGTTAAATTTTCATTAAAAATAAAATTCAGTTGACTTTTTAGTAACAAAATATGAATTTTAAGAAAAAAAATAAATCACCTACGGAAATAGTTGAATTTATAATCCATAAGAGTGATTCTAAATAAATTGTTGAATTTTCAACAACAAAAAATTGCATTTTTATCCACAAAAGAGGAAAGTGCCTTAAAATCTTTCAGCTTTTTTCTTCCATTTTTTTAAATCGTTTGGAATGATTTTATTTCCTTTCAAATATACTCGGAATGCAGTCGCAATTTTAATAATTTATTTGGGTCACGTTTCGTTTTTTTAGCCAATTCCAAACATGCGTGCTTTTCCGCTCTAATTTTCACAAAGACTTTTCCACGATCTCCTTTCGCTCAATTATTTTTTAACGACTAACAAAATGGACAAAAACTAAGCTACGTGAAACCATTTATGGTCTATTAAAAGTCACTTCTTCTTCTGACACGCAAACTTATTAAATAAATTACGTCAATAATTCACACTAAATGCATAATAATAAATTATCAGATAATATCAAATAAAACGTATGATAGATATGATAAAAATAAACATAAATAATCTCTGCTTGATTTGAATGTTTATAAGTTATTAAAATTGATTAAAGAAATAATTAAGTTTATATATTGAAAAAAAAAGTTGTCTATGATCTTAAGAATTAAAATTATTTTATCAGTCATGCCTTTAAAAAAACATTATTTTGCACAAAACAAAATTTTTATCTTGCAAAAAGTAATCATTTTAACAATAATTTTTCGAAACTAAATTTTCCTGCTGTCGTTTTTAAACTTTTTTTTCAAAATGTTTAAATTTTAAACATTTATATTTTGTTCTCGGGTAAATATTGTCTACAATTATATTTTTTGAATTTTGCAAGAAAAAAAGGAGTCTTCAAATATACTTCTTTTCTTAATAAACTACTTCAGGCATAGATAAATTAAATTTTATCATTGAAATCTGAAAAAAAGCATTTTCAACAAAGAACATGAATTTTCAAACAAATGGTTGAGTTTCAGCACAATAGTGATCTTTTTAACTAAAATGATGAATTTTCAACCAAACAGATTCATTTTATACCAGAAAAGGATAAATTTTCAATTAAATTTTTAAGTTTCGAACTAAATAGTTGATTATTCATTGAGATTTTCATATAAAAAAATAGAATAATTAAATTTTTATGTAAGAGGATTAATTTTCAACAAAAAAATGTTTATTGAAAAGTGTAATAGTTAATATTAATACCAAAAAATATTATATATCTTAACAAAGAACAGTTAAACTCAAAAACAACAAAAAAAGAATTTTTAGAAAAATCGTTGAGTCCACAATCAAAATAGATGAATTTTCGAACCAAAAAAAAAGAATTTTAATCCAAGAAAAAAAATTTTAATTATTACCAAAAAATCTGATGACAAAATACAAATTTTCAACTAAGAAGTTTATTTTTTTATAAAGAAAGATGAATCTTTAATAAAATACAAAAAGTTTTAACTAAAAAGATAAATGTTCAGTTCAAAATTATTTTTAACAAAAAAAAACGCATTTTCATCAAAATAGTTCAATCTTCAACGAAAAAAATTAACTTTGAATCAAGCAAAATTATTTTAAACCAGAAAAGAATACATTTTCAACAAAATACATGAATTTTCAACCAAAAAGTTTATTTTTCATCTCGAAAAGATGAATTTTGAATAAAAAATTGAATAATTAGTTTTTTAGTTAAAACAATGAATTTTCCATTACAAAAAAGGAATTTTAAAGAGACTAGTGAAAATTTCAATTAAAGAGATGAATCTTCAATTAGAAGTTGAAGCCTCCATCAAAGCAGATTAATTTTCGATAAAAATAAAAGAAATTTTCAATGCAATTTTTGCGATGATCGAATTTCCAGCCAACAAAGAAAAATCTGATAAAAAATTATGGATTTTTACGGCAAGAAAAAAAAAAATTTTCTATCAAAAAATTTAATTTGTATCCCGGAAAAGACTATTTGTAAGCAAAATAAATTAATATTTAACTAAAAAAGATCAATTTTCAAGCCAAAATGAAACACTTACACTTTCAGTTGAAAAAAATAATTTTTCACAATAACAAAAGTTTCAAAAAAATAATTAAATTTTCAAAGAAACAAAGATTAGGATCAAGAAGAGGAAATTTGCCAGATAAGATTACTTTTAAATGAAAAAATAAATAGAAAAGACAAATTAAAAAAAGTTTTTGAAAAGTATTTTTTAAACATTTAAAACATTAATTTAATCTACTATTTATTTATATCCTAAAATTACTACTCTAGTCAAAGGATCAATAACACTAAAATTTAATTAAAATAGAATTTAATTTTAATTTTTTCTCAATGCATGAACATAAATTGACTATTTTCTTTAAGGTTACATTGTACAATATTTATTATAATTTGTATAATAAAAGATTGTTTATGTTTAAATTACCTCTGTTCCAATTATACAATTTTTTAAAAATATTTGTGATGTTGTGAAATGCGTATCTGAGTTCAATTTTTAAAATTTTTTGTACATATGATTTTTTCTGGAATCAGTTTGAAAGGTTATTAATAAATAAAAATTATAGATATGAAGGTTTGACTTGAACAAAATAAAAATTATAAATTATTTGAATATTAAAATAAAAATGATTGATTCGTTCTTTTTATGTTGTGAACTGATTATGTTATTACCTGAATTATTTTGTTTACAGTATTTAATTACATAAGGTTGACTTTCAATTTCATTCTGATTCAGTAGCAATAACTTTAAATGATTGTGATGTTGTGAAGTAAGTATCTAAATTCAATTTTCAAAAGTGTATGAAACAAATTTTACTTTTTTTCTGGAAAGAGTTGAAAAGTTCATTAATAAATCAAATGTTCAGATATGAATATCCAAAATAAAACAAAAATAAATAGTAGAAATTATTAGCATGTTAAAATAAAAACAGTTAATTAATTTTAATTTGAAAAATCGATTTTTAACCAAATAGAATGTTTTTTAACAAAATAGTTCAATTTTTAACGAAACAAATACATTTTAAAAGAAGAAAATTAAATTTTCACAAAAGATAAATTTTCAATCAAAAAGACGAGTTTTCAAAAAGTGAGTTGAATTTTTATTGAAAAAAGAAATTAATTTAAAAGAAAAGAGTTCAGCATTCCATCATTCCTCTACTTACCTACCCTCAATTCCCACCAATTACACTACTTCCCTTAACCTAATTTCCCCTCAGGTCCCCTTCTTTCTAGCCTTTATTTCCCCTCACATTCATCATTCCTCCTCCCTCATTTCCCCTACTTCTCCTACTGCCCCTACCTTTGTATGTTATGAGCTGTAAGTAGAGAGTAATGAGCTGTAAGTAGAGAGTAATAAGCTGTAAGTTGAGAGTGATGAGCTGTAAGTTGAGAGTTGAGAGTTGTGAGCTGTAAGTTGGGAGTCGTTAATTCTTAGCTGTAAGTCGAGAGTTGTGAGTTATGGGTTGAGATTTTCAAGATGTGAGTTTTGAGCTGTCATTTGAGGTTTGTGAGCTGTAAGTTGTGAGTCATGAGTTGTGAGACATAAGAGATGAGTTATCAGTTGTGAATTCTGAGCTGCAAGCTGTAAGTTAAGGGCTGTGAGATGAAAGTTGTGAGTTGAGAGCTGTGAGCCACACGGTGTGAGTCGTGAGTTGTGAGTTATGAGTTGTGAGTTGTGAATTGCAGATCTCCAGTAAAGAATCGGAAAATATATTTTTTTTAATTCAAAATAGAATAATCAGTAATATTATTTTGAATTTTAAATACGAAAAAAACTATTTATTCAGGAATCTGATTTTTGGTACGACAACTACCTTAATCTGCTTTTTACAGCCTCTTATCTGTAACGACGAATGTTTCCTACTGTTAGGATATCTCTGTTGACTCTCCCAAATTAAAAGACGTGTCTTCAGGATAAAATGTGTCCAACACCTGTTCTAACACGGTTTGAAAGTCAGTTTTTATCTAGAAAGAGGCTCGCTCGTAAAAAAGAAAGCATCTCGTTTTCAATCTCTAAAGACAATTTACATTTTTTCAGAAACGATCCATTTTCTCCTCAATTTTATTACACACTTTTCTGCTCTGTCCCACCTGAATTATTAACAGCATTCCACATTGTTATTTATTTACAATTATTTCCAGTTTATTACATTATTTTTGTACTTTTCCTCGAATTATTCTTTATTCGAATTTCTAATTTGGTGATAGTTTTTATTACACATAGCCTATCATACGCGAACGTTAACTTTTACATTTAAATTATTATTTTATTTTTTAAAATATTTACATAATGTTTGTATAATTTTACTGTATTTGCATTGAAACATTAATATAATATTTATTTTCTCTTTTTTTTTAATTTGAACTTTCATGTCTGAAAATTTGATTTATTAATGACCCTTTTAAGTATTTTCAGAAAAAATAAAACTTGTTTCATATAATTTTGGGAACTGAATTCAGATACACATTTTACATCACAATCATTTAAAGAAATTATATGAATGGAATAGAGGTATTTTAAATATAAATGCACTTTTATTATTTAACTTATAGCCCATCATATAACCTTCTGAACCAATTCTTAAAAAAATAAGACATGATTCATACAATTTTTAACATTGAGTTTAGATACTCACTTCACAACATGACAATCATTTTAAGAAATTATATAATTGGAATAAAGGTATTTGAAATTTAAATATACTTGTATCATACACATTATAGTTAATATTTAAGTACATAACCTTAGAGTAAATAATCAGTTTAAATTTGATCAAAATTTAAACTTTCATATCTACCATCTTTATATATTAATAATGTTTTAAACTGCTTCCAGAAAAAAATATGTACAAATAATTTCAAAAATTGAATTCACTCATTTCACAACATCATAAATATTTTTTTAAATTATGTAATTGGAACAGTGTTATTTTAAATATAATTATTAATAATATATTTTGAATATAAATTAATTGAAAAGAATTAAAATTCAATCTATACGTAATGTAATATTGTAATGAGGATAATTCAGTTAAAAACTTTTACTTTATATTTTTTTATAATTTGAAGCCTAATTTCTGAAATTTTGATTTGTTAATAACCTTTGAAACTAATTCCATATAAAAAATGTGTGTACATATAATTTTCTAAATCAAATTCAGTTAATTATTTTACATCACAAACATTTTAAATAGAGATTTTTTAAATGTAAATATACTTTTATTATAAAAATTGTATCAAATATTCAGCTACATAACCGTAAAGGAAATAATGCATTTACATTACTTAATTGAAAAAAATTAAAACATTTAAACAATTTTTATTTATATATTTTTTCAGGGAAATAACAGCGTTTAAAAAAATCGCTAAATAATTCAAAGATATGTACTTCTAATTTTGAAAATTTAATTCAGATACTCATTTCACAACATCACCAATATTGAAAAATATATATGTATAATTGCATTAAACTTATTTCAAACATAAATAAATCTTGATGATACAACATTATTTGTACTGAAATATTTAAATAATTTCGTTCTGTAATATAAGAATGTGAAAAATTGTAATTAAAAGATGAAATTTTCAGATACTTGCATACTACATGTTAATTTTAAATCAGTGCATTAAAATCATCGCATAAATATATAAACATTAATTAAATACATTTTCCGTATATTGAGAAAGTAAAAACTTACACCTTACACAAATTTTACGCAGCAAGAAATGTAGAAAAATTACTGAAACACATTTGACGTTGTATATTAAGAAAGTCAATCATAATTTACATAGAGATGAGTCAAATAAATTTTACTTTTATTGAGAAAGTCAAAACTTCCACCTTAAATTAACGGCATTGGACGAGAAATGTAGAAAAATTTCTGAAATACATTTTAAGGATATTGAGGAAGTCAAAAATTACTGAAATATATTTTACGTCTTCTATTGAGAAAGTCCAAATTTAAACGTTAAATAAAAGTTACTAGAGGAAAAAAGTAGAAAAATCACTGAAATACATTTCACGTCGTATATTAAGAAGCCAATCATAATTTACATAGAAATTAATAAAATACATTTTACGTATATTGAGAAAGTCAAAACTTACACATTAAATAAGATGGTACTAGACAAAAAATGTAAAAAAATTTCTGAAATACATTTTACATTTTTTATTTAAAAACTCAAAACGTACACATTAAATAAACGTTATTAGAGGAAAAATGTAGAAAAATTACTGAAATCCATCTTAAGTCCTATATTGAGATAGCCAATCATAATTCACATAGAAATTAATGAAATGCCTTTTACGCATATTGAGAAAGTCAAAACTTACACCATAAATAAACGGCATTGGACGAAAAATATAAAAAAAATTCTGAAATACATTTTATGTTGATAATTGAAAAATTCAATCATAAATTACATAGAAATCAAGTAAATTCATTTTAAGAATATGGGGAAATCAAAACTTACTCCTTGGATAAACGGCATTCGACAAGAAATGTAGAAAAATTACTGAAATACATTTTACTTCTTCTATTGAGAAAGTCCAAATTTATACATTAAATGAAAGTTACTGGAGGAAAAAAGTAGAAAAATAACTGAAATAAATTTTACGTCGTATAATAAGAAGCTAATCATAATTTACATAGAAGTTTATGAAATAGATTTTATGCATATTGAGAAAGTCAAAACTTACACTTTAAATAAACGGAATTGGACAAAAAATGTAGAAAAATTACTGAAATGCATTTTACGTCGTATATTAATGAAGCCAATCATAATTTACATACAAATTAATGAAATACATTTCAAGAATTTTGAAGAAGGCAAAACTTACACCTTAAATAAACGAGATTTGACAAGAAATGTAGAAAAATTACTGAAATACATTTTACTTCGTATATTCAGAAAGCCAATCAGAAGTTATATAGAAATCAATGAAATACATTTCACGTATATTGAGAAATTTAAAACTCAGACGTTAAACAAATGGTACTAGACGAAAAATGTTAAAAAATTTCTGAAATACATTTTATGTCGTATATTGAGAAAGTCAGAATTTACACATTAAATATTTTTTGCTGGAGGAAAAATGTAGAAAAATTACTGAAATACATTTTACGGTTTCTATTGAGAAAGTAAAAACTTACAAATTAATTAAATGTTACTGGGGGAAAAAATGTAGAAAAATTACTGAAATACATTTGAAGTCGTATATTAAGAAATCCAATAATAATTTACATAAAAAGTAATAAAATGCATTTGATGTATATTGAGAAAGTCAAAATGTACCTACACCTTAACTAAACGGCAGTACACGAGGAATGTTGAAAAATTACAGAAATACATTTTACGTCTTCTATTGAGAAAGTGAAAACTTACACATCATATAAATGTTACTCGATGAAATTAAGAAAGTCAATAATAATTTACATAGAAATTAATGAAATACATTTCACGTATTAAGCAGAATTATACGAGTAATTTAATAAAGAATATTATTCCTTTTACCTAATTATTTAGAATCGAATGTATAAAGTAGCAAAAATATTGTAAAATAGATCTTGATAATTAGAGCTCTTATTGAAAGTAATAGTAAAAAAAACATAAATCGAAATGATTATCAGTAAAAAATAGCTGCAATTTACTGCCAACGGAGGTTTCCGGTTTTTGTATGAAGGATACTTTCCTCGAATTATATAAAAGAGAATGGAGATTTTTTTTAATTAGAGTACCTTCTTTCAGACTAACTTTGTCATTGTAATTTTTTTTTTAAATTTTTTGATTTAAATTAAATTTCCTGATAGTTTTTAAATGACACGGTTATGGTTCATTAGATTTCTAGCTTAAGCGCGCACAATATGTGATTATGTGTATCATAAACACGTGTGGGAGAGTGAGGTGCACTCACATGTGAAAAACACTTTCCTTCTAGGCGGTTTCTCTTGTCGAGAGCGACAACTTAAGGCGGCCCACATCTCGCGACAACCACAAAACCTGACCAGAGACAAGAGAGAAATGAACTCTTATTTTTTTTGACACAAAATTAAAAATCCAAAATTTAATTTAAGAAAAAAATTTGGAAATCACAAAAAGCGGAACAAAAATCTTCTGGAACAATTTTGATTCGATTTGGGAATTAAAAAAAAATCGATTCTTCAATATTTTTCTATTAATTTTTTATTTACAGCAAAGTAGAAAGCATCATGTCAGTTGTTATTTTGTTTTTGTTTTTATATTAATAAATTAATGAGTAAATTGCTACTTCAAGTTTTAAAATACTTGGAGATGGTTTAAAAAAGAAATCTGAAATATTTTTTAAAACCCATTGGAAGCTTTTGAAATTCTGCGTGGAATAAAAAAAATGAGAGATTCTTGAATTTTATTTTTAAACTTCTTGCGTTATATATTTTATTCACTAATTAAAAAAATTTTAATGTCTCATATCATTTTGAAATTTGAATTCATATACTCATTTCACAACATCATAAGCATTTAAAAAATACAATAATTGAAATAGAGGTATTTAAAATATAAATATACTTTTATTATTGAAATTATAGCTAACATTATTATTTATTATAATAACCTTTTAAACTAATAAGCAAATTAAAACATATAATGATTTTAATATAATAATAATAATATTGTAGAAATTAGGAAAATTGATTTTAGCTACTCATTTCACAACATCAAAAACATTTAAAGAATGTTTATAATTAAAATAAAAGTATTTTAAATATATAAATATACTTTTATTACACAAATTATAGTCAATATTTAAATATAACCTTAAAGTAAGTTATCAGTTTGTGTTAATCAATTAAAAGAAGATTCAAACATTATGTAATTTAATATTGTGAACCAAATAGTTTGAGTAATAATTAATTAATCAGTTCACAAAAAAGCACTAATCAATTTTTTTTAATTAAATTAATTTTTACTTAAGTTTTTTATTTAAATTTGTCACCTGAAATTTTTATCTTTAAATCATTTTGAAACTAATTCCAAATAAAAAAAAACACATGAACAAATAATTTTAACAACTTATTTAGATACTCATCTCACAATAACAGAAACATTTTAAAAAATGGAATAGAGTTATTGTAAATATAAACAATCTTTCATAATGCTTATTATAGCCAATATTCAACCACATAAACTTACAGAAAATAGTTAATTTATGTTCATTCATTTTGAAAAAATTAAAATTTAATCTATATGGCATGCACTATTTTGATAAAGATAATTCAGTTAATAATTAATAAATCAGTTCAAGGCATAACAATCAATACAAAATTATTTTTATTATAAATTACAAACAATTTTTACTTTAATTTTTTTATAATTTGAAGATCAATTTCCGAAATTTTGATGTATTAATTACCTTTTAAACTAATCGCAGAAAAAATATGTACATATAATTTTGAAAATTAAGTTCAGATATTTATTTTACAACACAAATTTGTAAATTTGATATTTTAATTATTTGAAAATATAAATTCAACCTTCAGTAATTTAATATTGTGAAAAAGTAATTCAGGTAGTAATTAATTTATCAGTTCACAATTTAAAAAAGCAGTAATCAATTACTTTTATTTAAAAATTCAAATCATTCTTACTTGAATTTTTTTATTTCACTTTGGCATCTACAATTTTTATTCTTTAATCATTTTGAAACGAATTTCAGATAGAAATAAACCACATGTACAAATAATTTTTAGAACTAAAATTTACATACTCATTTGACAACGTTACAAACATAAAAAAATTAATTGTGATAGATGTATAAGCAATCTTTTATTATTCAAATTATGGCAAATATTCAACAACATTACCTTAAAAACTAGTTTATTTATGTTCATTAACTAAGAAAAAAATTAAAAC